>NW_015169249.1:167061-223984 GCF_001447785.1 Gekko japonicus | reverse complement strand
AGATGGCAGAGATTAATTCCCCTGGAGAAAATGGTTGACTCTGTAGCAGTCAGGGCTTCAGAGCATGGAAAATGGTGGACTCTGGCAGTCAGGGCTTCAGAGCACGGGAGAGGCTGCAGGTGTGTGTGTGAGGGGAATGGAAAGCTGAAGAGAGAGGGGGAAATAAAGGTAGGTTGATGACTGGCTGGGATAGAGATAGGGTTGCCGACTCCAGGTGGGAAATTCCTGGATATTTGAGGAATGGAACCTGGAGAGGGTGAGGTTTGAGGAGGGCTGGAACCTCAAACAGGTACAATGCCATAGACTCCCCTCTCCCAACCAGCCATTCCCTTCTGGGGAACCACTGTTCCCTATCTCAGGAGAGAAGTGGAAATCACTCAGAATTACAACTGATCTCCAGGAGGGAGGGAGGAGGAGATGCAAAGCTGAAATCAGAGGGGCAGATAATGGCAGGTTGATGCTTGGTTGGGAAGGAGATAGGATTGCCAACTCCAGGTTGGGAAACTCATGGAGATTTGGGGGGTGGAGCCTGGAGAGGGTGAGGTTTGACGAGGGGTGGGATCTCAGACAGGTACAATGCCATAGACTCCACCCTCCAAACCAGCCAGTTCCTCCTGGGTAATGATTGTCGCCAATCTCTAGGTGAGGGCTGGAGATCACTGAAAATTACAACTGCTCTTCAGGTAGCAGAGATCACTTCCTCTGGAGAAAATGGTGGACTCTGTGTCATTATACCCTGCTGAGGTCACCACAGCACATTGACGCTGAGTGCCCAAGGCCTTTGCACTCTCCCAGAGCCTCTTTCTAGAGCTCGTTTCATTTATTTCCACAACGGACCTTATTCCTAGTAATATAGAAAGAGAAACACTGCAGAAACAGAATGGTGGCTAAAAACCCACATTCATGGATACAGCATTCACTCCCAAAGCCTTAAGCAAGCAAATAGGCTTTCTGTCTTTTCCAAAGATCCAGCAGGGAGATTAGTTGTTGAACTTTCTTAGTTTAAACTATAACCCTTATGGCTGCGTGAATAAGCTCTACTCCTAGCTCCAACTGTTCATCTGTCCTTTAGGTCAGGTTCAAAGCTGGGCCCTTTGCCAGACTATCTAAACAAGAAGATGGTGCAGGGAGGAATTCTGGAGAAAACTCAGACAGGGAGAGTCATATCCTTCGAATATACAAGGAGAGTCATTTCTTCCAAATATACAGGACCTTGGCTGTGAAGGGCTTTCCAGGCCAAAACCAGCACTTTTCAAATGGCCCAGGAGTAGTTAGTGCAGTTGCTGTCCCTGTTGGCCCGGTTACAGTATTCTGGTTACCCCGGAGACCTGCATCCTTCAACATTCCTTTATGTGATGCTGTTGTCCTCTTTCAGTTTGCAGAGTTCGATCAAATAATGAAATCTGATCCAGATCACCTTGCTGAGTTGATTAAGCGAGTCAATCACTGGCTCATTTGCAGTCGTTGGAAGAAGGTTCAGTGGTGTGCTCTCTCTGTCATTAAATGTATGTATTCAAATGCTCTTCCAGTAGAGAAAACAAGTTTTGAGAGCTGCCTAGTCATAAGGATCTTTACTTGGAATACTAAAACTCTAGTTTGCCCAGTGAAATTGCCCAGTAATAGCTTCAAAGCTACCATTCTGTTTTGATTTTGATTTTTGCTGTCAATTCACAGCTGACCTATGGTGACCCCATAGGGTTTCCAAGGTGAGAGACTAACAGAGTTGGTTTGCCATTGATTGCCAACCCTTCTTAGCTTCCGAGATCTGACGAGATCGGGTTAGCCTGGGCTCTCCATTCCATACAGTGCTTAAGGAATACATGGAACTCACTTCCTTCCACAAAGCAAGGTGATAGTGTCTAGTTTAGATGGCCTTTATTATAAAAAAAAAGGCTTAGACAGGTTTATAGAGCTAGCCTTCCAACAGCTGCTAAACACTGTGGCTAAATGGAACCAACAAATCCTGAGACAGAGTTTCTGTGTCCCAGCAGCTGCTTTTCTATCAAGTGGCCTCTGGGTCTGTTTGCAGGCTCCACAGATACATCTGCTCTAAATTGAATGCTAGATTAGATGGACTGCTATCTTGAATATAGCAAGTGTTTTCTTGTTCAAGTTCTACACAGGATGGTGGGGGCTTACTGTCAGGTAAATCTTTTCAGGTTTGCCACCCCAACTCTCGAAAGAACTGTTGATAACCACTTTGTGTTAATTGCAGATAGGGTTAAGGCAGTGACGTGATCGGTTCATTTAAAGCCCTATGTTGACAGGTTTTCAAACAATTGTTTGCTATATCTTCCCCTGGCTTTTTTTTTAAAAAAAATTCTCTGTCCAGAGAGCTGTGGTATCTTTCCATTTTAGAAGATGCCTGCATTTAATGCTTGTATTTTGCAGTGAAAAACAAAATAAAGTACAGAGCTGGTGCCTGCATTAAAATACAAAAGACGATTCGCATGTGGCTATGCAAGAGAAAGCATAAACCACGGTAAGACAAAACCAGCTGTAACGTGCCAAAGCTCTGTGTTAGTGCTTGCATCCCAGTCTTTAATACCAGTTCTTTAATACCTCCTTCAAGACAATTAAAGTGTTTGTGATACTGCTGTTTCTTTAATGCTGCATAGGAGTAGCTTCTAGAATTTTCCTCTTTATGGTGCTAGTGTTTCTTTACTGCTTTTTCTTTTTAGTGAAAAACACCTGAAATTTGGGCAAAAAAATCACATTTATCTAATACTATCAAACCTAAACTTGGTTTACTGCTTCAGCAGTGTACAATACATAATTTATAACTTAGTGTATAAAAATGTACTACTTGGCAAATTTTGGGATTTAGAAGTATAAATGGCTTAGTTTTCTGCAAGAAAAACTCTGAACAATACTAGGGAGAGGTCTTCAAAAATGTGCTGCCTTAGCACATTTTGGGTTTTGCTATCAGAGAGTTAGAAACAGAAAGAGCAAATTTTGTCATAAAGAGAAGCCAGAATATTCTTTGGACAAGAACAATCTTATTACGACTATCAGCATATTGGTATAGTGAGTTCAGCTTTAACATTGAAAACGTTATATGCATCACAGTCACATTTAAATACTAAAGGTATCTTAGAAAATGAAGTGACTATATCTGCATAAACAGGAGTTTTTATTAAATGCTGTAGATTAGATCAGCTAACGAAAACTCTTCACAATTCTCAGTCTGAATAAAATCTTAAATTTTCCAGTTGTTTCCCAAGCCATCCTGTCTCTCCTGTGGAACTCAGGGTACACCCACAGACCTGTGTGCAGGGCCAAGCACTGCTAAGCAAAGTGTGATTTCTCCCCCCCCCCGGCTACTCTTCCTCACTTGTGGTAGCTTCCAAACCACCTCAACCTCATTTCTTGTCTCACTGTTCTTTTCTATTAACAGTTGCTTTCTGAATTGTGCTGCTGCAGAAACTAAAAAGCATCACAGGGTGTTTAAGGGCCGTTGGGTTGCATGGGTGCCTGCAGGCCTCCATTCCCCTCCTCCTCCTCCTCCTTCTTCTCTGTTTACCCTTCCTGTTTTTCTTCTGTGGGTGCAGTGGCTTTGGGGGACAGTGCAGAATTTCAGTCTACACATGCAGACTCCTGCTTGAATGTTTCTTTTTCAGTATCGATGGCCTAATAAAGGTTCGCACGCTGAAGCAGAGGCTTGATAGATTCAACGAAGTGGTAAGCGCTCTGAAAGAGGGGAAGGCAGAGGTGAATCAGCAGATCAAGGATCTTGAAAGGTCTATTGATGCCTTGATGTCCAAGATTAAGGTGAGACACACTCACAGTAGGAAACAGATGTCATTTAACGCTTTACAGAAGGAGCATGTTGCTGCTGGCAAATGTCATCCTGAGAGCTTTAAAATCAAATCATTGTGCTGTTAAGATGCAGTTAAACATGCAAAAGCAATCAGAATTCTGCACTCAGGATATCAAACTTTTTCACCAGGAAAAGCTAGATGAGCTGGAGGCAAGTTGGGCAAATGTGAATGTTTAATATATTTAAAAATGTGTATGCCATGTCTCTAGAGACCTCCTTTCTCTTACATAGTGTGTATTTTCTTCTGTCATAAGTCTGCACTTTTTTTTGCTAATTCATTCTAGTTTTCTAGGCATGGGAGGGAAGGGACATGGAAGCTTCCACCCCACACTTAAGCCCCACTGAAAACCTTATACAGAAACTGTGAACTTCTGAGTTTTCTGCAGAAATTACCCACATGCTTTCAAGCACACCTTTGCACCCTGAAATGCTAGAAATGTGGGGTTGTTGTTTTCCCCCCAGCTCTTTGCCCATGGTGGCACATTCCTTGCTTTCTCCACATTTCCACAGGAACACACATGCAATTGCAGTTACAGATGCCAGCCTTTGAATCAGAAACATCCTTCTGTAGGAATAAGTTGTATTGCTCTGAATGAAAGAGCTTTCTTTCCCATTACAGTATGCTTTTGCAAATGGGAGTATAAGTTCATAGCATATTATTGTATAATGGGAAGTTCTGTTAACATTTAGGGTTGACAAGTTAAATATGTTTGACCAGCTTTTAAAGAATGTGGAGAGGGTCACCCCCCTGCTGATGAAGGTAGTAGTTTTGCACCTCCTACTACAGTAGTTTTTCAACTGTGTTTAATCCTTCTTTTGATGCATGAGAGTGCTAATTGATTTTTCAAGCTGTGGTGTTCGTGCTTGTAATGACCCATCTCTTATCTGCGATACAGAACAGAAAATAGCCTAGAGAGCATTATAAAGGGGGGGGGGGTTCGTGCTTGTAATGACCCCCTCCATCCAAAACATAGTTCTGGTTGTGCTTTATATATGATACTGTGTCCTTCATGCCCTATTAAAATTGAGCTTGAAGACTTTTACCTAAATTGAAAGTATTTTTTGACCTTTTATCCTTACACTTCCCACCTTTTAGTTGCCTTCTCCACATCAGACTTTATAGTAACTTTGCTTGTTAGGCACTCAGGTGCCACTTACTTGCTGATAAGGCTGTATAAATGATCGACATTTATTATTCTTATACAAATAGTGTTGTATTGCAATGGTTTATTTCGCAGGCCACGGTAATGCCTAGAGAACAGATACAGAAGGAGTATGACGCTCTAGTCAAAAGCTCTGAACAGCTTCTGAGTGCATTACAAAAAAAGAAACAGCAGGAAGAGGAGGCTGAAAGGCTTCGGCGCATCCAGGAGGAAATGGAAAGAGACAGGAAGAGGCGCGAGGAAGAGGAGCAGCGTCGAAAGAAGGAAGAGGAAGAAAGGCGACTGTGAGTGGTGACAGTGTCAGTTCTAGGAGTTTTTGTCAACAGGAATGGAGGCATTGGGATGTTTTGTGGGAGCAAGTGGCTCCTCTTAGAAGAATTGCCCAGGGAACCATGTTTGATGCTAATGGTCCAATCTGCTTAGCTGATAGTATGTATTCTTCATTCATGCCTTTAGCTGCCTTTCACACATCTTACCTCTAGTTTATAATTTAGTTGCAGACAGATTATAGTTTCTTAGCAATCAAACAGCAATATTCCTTAACAGGAAAGATGTAATTTCATCTGGTAGTGACTTTATTTGTTGCTTTGATGGCTGACAGCACGTGGTTGTTCAAGTGCAACAGGCAGCTACTGCTTTTTTCTCACATCCAAACGCAGACCATGTTTCGTGCGTTTACTTAAAAATATACTGTCAGCCTTGGATAACTCTGTTCTCCCTAGATGGACAGCTCCAGGGCCAGAATATGCACTCATCAGGTGCTTTCCTTTAAAAATAGACACGTGTCACCAAGGCTCTCCTCTTACAGCGATGCTGCTCCTGGTTGTTCCTTTAGAATAGTAGCACACATTTAGACAGATGTTTTAAAAAAGGAATACCAGTAGCAAGGCTGTTACTTTATCCACCCTTTGGAACAACTACCTGTATATACCTCTTTCCCCCATATCTGTGAAACTGAACAGGGTATCATGCTATTGTCATTAAGAAGGAATTTTATGTGCATATTATATTAAACTCATTCAGGGTATATTTTGATTGTAGGAAAGGATTCTAAAACATTTGGAAGTCTGTGATAAAAGAAGGGAAAGGAATGTACCTAGAAACACAGTGATGGAAAAACAAACCGCTCACTTCCATACTTTAGATCACTAGGGTGAATTCTTCTTATAGGCTTTTAAGCATTCTGTGTTAAAAGAAAATACAAGATCAGATCTAATGATATGTCGATAGACTAATAGGCACAGAAGCTAGGGGGCTGTGCTGAGGAGGGGAAATAGGGTGAAATCACCCCCCTGCCTCTCACATTAGCAGATCTGCACAGATGGAAGAGCTTCTTTGCCTTTCACTGGGTTCAGACCCACGAGGCTTTTAGTCCATGTGAGTCCCACAGCTGGATGAGTCAGTTTTCTCAGGTCTTAAAGGAATTCTTGGGAGAGAGGAGCAATAGAAAGATCCATGATCCTTGTGCCCATAGATCCCTGGCTCCAACTCAAGCAGTATATCTGATTTATTTTTAAAGCTGTGTGATTTTCAAGGTTTCATTGCAAAAAGCAACGTAGCAAAATACCCTGAAAAAGCCACAGAAACGCACATACCCCTGAACCCTCTTCGCAGTGCCCGCTTCTAGTTGAGATACTTTGGTTTTTGGGATCTAAAACCATTTGGCATCAAAGAAAAATATTGCAAGAGAGAAAGAAAATAAATGCAACAGGTTATACCATTATTGATGCGTGCTGCTTTTCAGCTTGCATGTCAAATCTGTTTTCTAGGAAGTATGAGATAGAAGCAAAAAGAAAACAAGAGGAGGAGGAGAGGAAGAAAAGGGAAGAGGAAGAAAGACGGATCCAGGTAGGCTTTTGTATCTGTTGCACTTTCCTTATCCCCCTGCAGCAGCTAAAAACATCCATCATATGAATATACAAAACTGCCTTGTACTGAGACATATAATGGGGTCTGTTAGGATCACTATTGTCTACTTTGGCTGTAGCTCCCCAGGGTTTCAGGCAGAAATGTTTCACATCACCTACTACCTGGCCTCTTTAGTCAGAGATGCTGGGGACTGAACCTGGGACCTTTTGCCTGCAAAGCGGAGGGTTTACCACTGGGCCACAGCTCCATGAACTGTTGAAAGGCAATGCTGGGGTGGGAGGAACAAGTAGGCAAATGCATCCAAAAAGGCAGAAGAAGCATAGTTAATGGCATCTCAAGTAAACAGGTAACGTTTCCCCCACAAATATTACTGTACTGAGTGATTGAACATTCATTTAAATATACACTGTTGCAATACATGCAGGGGAACAAAATAAAAAGATTGTTTTGAACTTTAGCCCTTAAATGTGCTGCTGTCCTTTAAACTTAATGCTAACATTAAGATAATTTGGTGCACTGAATAGAAAGAGAGATCACAGTGCCAAAAGGAAAAGTGCTTGCTAGAAAGAAAAATGTCAGATTTTTGAGAGCTGAAGCTTAATGAGAGGGCTGCTATTCACAGTTATGACAGAATAATGAAACATGATTTAGATAGAAGTTTTGTTAAAAGGTTCTTTACAAAGTAACACTCATTTGCTAAGCTGTAAGTTACCCTAGTCATAAAATGTATTACTTGATAGGTGGGTTTTGCTGTTTTCTTCTGTAGTCCTGTATTCTTTTTTTTAATTAACAAGCAGTCAAGGATCATTTTTCACTTGCATCCTAACTCTGTCCTTTTAAGGAGTCCTGTACTTGCTTAGCATTTATGGCTTCTGACTTTGAAGTGTTAAAACATCCTTTGTGTCATTTTGTAGACTTGCTAACTTGGGAATTTTTATAGAATTGCACCATTTCCCAGGTCTCTAAAAGAAGTCAAGTACTTGGGGTACCAACCTTCTGGTAGTTCTTTGAACAATATTATTGACAAGATCATACTCTTTTTGTCTAACAGTTGTACTTTGAAAAAAATACTATTTTACCTGCTCTCATAGTTTTTTTATAGTCTCTATCATTTTAACATATTCTGAATATTTCAGGTCATTTATAGTCTCATTTTAACATATTCTGAATATTTCAGGACACATGCACAGAGAACTAGTTGTATCTGTTGTTTTTTCTGCACCAAAGTATTGGTGCTCATGAAGTTTGTTACACAGCAGAATATGAGGAAGTATAATGCAGTAGTGAAGTGGGCGGGTAGACTAGCTGGAAAAATTAGAAACTAAATTATAAATGTGTACTTTATATGCTTCAAGGCCAAGATGTACAGTACTAGGAAACTAAGAGCATAAGCAGTATCTGTTGTTCAAACCTCGTTCATTTGTTCCTTTTCCATTCATTGTAGTGTAACTTGCATAAGAGAGACAAGGTTGAAGATATTGCTTTGCCCTAAGATATGTGGAGGTTTTATTGTTGTGTAGAGTACATTGCTTAACTTTTCAGTAGATTTCTTTTCACTTTGGGATAGTAGCAGAACAGATGTTCTTTTAGTAGGGCTTTCCCTTAGGCTGCATTCAATCAGCTTCCCTGCTGCTACTGGATAATCCAAAGGAGGGGATCTCTGCCGAAAAGTCTCTGTAGCAGAAAGGAAGATTACTTGGTAATATCATAATTGGAATAAGGGTTGACTCTAGTCCAGGACACCCAGTTCCGTCTACCTTTCTACAAAGAGAATGTTGGATTAGGGATTTCAAGTAGATCGTACAGATGATTTACTTTCTTCAAGCATTTATATGCCAGCTATCTTCCTAGACTCAAGATGGCTTACAATATACTAAAACAGCAGCACCATATGAAATTCCCTAAGCATAAAAATACTGCAACAGGTATGCACAAGGCTGTAAACATTTCACCAGAAAACTCAGTAACTAACCTACCAAAAATACGAGGCTGTACTTGGCATACTTACTGCTTTGCCTGCAAAAAAGCTCCGCTTTAGACAGTTCCCTGAAATTCAAACAGGTGGACTTGATCCCCTTAGGCATTCTACAGTACACTGGTATGGGTCCAGTGATGTATGTTTAACTGGCTCACAGGTTCTTGAGACATAGGCAATAGTTTTCACAATTTGGGCAATTACTTCAGTGATGATTCTGCATATTTAACTGATGTAAATTGGCTCTGTCATATAGAAACTGCAATTTTTTTATTGTTCTTCATCCCTAACTGACCAAAGAGGGCTTCTCAGAAGAGCGTGTCTTTGATATAAAAAAACACACAGTCTTCTAGTTTTGTGAAGTGGACAAAAAACCCACTGGAAGCCCAAGTACTGCAAGCAGTTAGTCTTGATCTCTGCCATGGATTTGGCTCTTTAATTACGAGATCAGCCTGGAATTTGATGACAGTTATTGGCTGGCATTCTTTTGAACACCTGTTCATTTTTCTAGTGTCATAAACACTAGATTTACAACTCAGAGCTACTGTAAGAAAAGAGCTTTCTATTTTAATGTCAGACTTTGCATTTCTGAAGCCATACCAGAACTCTCAAGCCTTTAGTTTCCACATATCTTTACAGACTTATCTTGATCCTTTCTGAGAATGGGCATAGATTTTGGGGCAAATTCTTATGTGCTTCTGAGGTTGTTTTGTGTAAACTGCACAGTGCCTTTATGTAAGGTTTTCTCTAGCCTTTTTAAAGACACAAGAATTGGTGGTCATAAGTGAGACTGCATCGGAAGCCTTTTTTGTCACTGTGTAGGCTGAAGTTGAGGCACAGCTGGCACGAGAACGTGAAGAAGCGAACCAGCAACAAGCAGTGCTGGAGCAAGAACGGAGGGATCATGAACTCGCAATGAGGATTGCACAAAATGAATCAGAACTCATCACAGATGAATCTCAGCTGGATCCAGGATTACGCAGGTACTTTATTTCATGTGTCTGTTTCTTTGATTATTGTAATCCCCAAAATCTCATTCTTTAAAATAGCCATCTAAAGTACAGAATTCTTTCTCCAGGCTATGAACATGTTCCCTTTCATATCTAACAATTAATCTGAACGCCATTAGAACTGGATTTTAGCTTCTATAGTCTGACATTACTGCTGCTGTAGTGAAGCACACCGTTCTGAAAACAGCTCTGGTCCTGACCAGTGTAGACAGATTAGATGTGAGGTATTTGCCTTTAGCCTTTCCCAGGAAGAGCTTGATTTCCCTCCCAACAGCTGGTCCAAAGCTCAGCAGAGCCTGTTTCCAGCTAGCCTTGGCATACATGCATTGGCATGCAACCTTTTCTTAATAACTTTTTGCAATACTAGTGTGACCCTCTGCCTGATCCCAGAGTGCTATATACTTACTGGGGAAAAAGAAGAATGATTTTTAGGTCTTCCTGAAAAGGAATCAGGTGACATTCTTTTCCATCCTAGCTGATTTATAAGTTTGTTTAACTTCAGATCCTGTTTCTTGTATCACCAGGCAACCGTAACACATGAAATGCTGCTAGTTCTTCAGTTCTCCTGATAGTTTTGTATATGTGTGTTTTGTCCAATAATTGACTGCTATACCTGGCATTCAAGGTTTCGATAGAAGGCCCCCCCCCAGTAGTTTTATGTTGGATATGATCTATGAGTAAAGTTGTAAATACATGTAAATCGACGCAAGTGAGAACTAACAGCAGATTAAAATGATCTGTAGAATCTCCTTTTTGAAGAAGAACATTGCCAGTTACAGACTCCTGTGAAAATCCTGCCCAGAGCAACAGCTGCTGCTGTTAAATTCTGATTTGTACAACAAAGACAAGCCCATATTGCAGCATATGTAAACTAGAACCCACTTCTTCAAATTCAGGAAGTGGCTGGTATTGGTATCAATATCAATAAAAATAAACATTGAAGTCAAAAAGTCCATGAAATGCAAGAGGCATGTTCTGAATGTCAGTTTACAGCAGCACCATAACTCTTAGCAAGTCCACCAACTGCATGCATCCGGCAAAGTGGGCTCTAGTCCATGAAAACTTAGTTCACAATAATTCTGCTAGTCTTTAAGGAGCCATGAGCTTTTCTGTTCTTCAGTTTCCTTATCTCTGGGTTCCGTATTAATGGCACCCAGGGGAACCAGATTTTTGCTGATCTGGATAGTGCTAACTGTTCATTTATACACACGACCTCACAGTATTGCAAACTGATATAAATAGTAAACTAACCTAAATATTTTATATTTGCAGAGACAATGGGAAAAGCTGTCAAATGACTGCGTATGGCTTTTTTTTCTCTCCCTTTGGGGTTTCCTAAAATCTGTGGGTTTTAAAAATTACCCTCATCTGCATATTACAAGTTACCACTTCAAGGCATTTTCCTTTTCTCTCATTGCATGCTTCAGTTAGGACTACCTAGGAGTCAATCAGTCCCCCCACTTTGATTCTTTATTGTTTTAAGGATGCTTAAATGCAAGTTCAGTTGGTTGTAATCTAAATATCATATGTGCAAATGAGTCTGATGTGTAAGATGGTTGGCACTTAGTTTAGTCAAAGTAGTTGACTAATTAATTTCTATACTGAGAAAAGACTGTGTTGATTTAGTGCACCATTAATTTTAGAAAGAACTCTCTTGTTTACTGATTCAGTATTAGATTTCAGAAAGCCATTGGATTAGTTGTAGATATGCTTTAAAACAGTATTAATTTTTACCCCTTCATGTACCCTTAATTCTTTTATAGAGAACAAATGGCCAATGAAATGTCAGACGTTTTATCTAGGTGGGTGTACCAAGTTACCAAGAACAAATTAATCACTGCATGAAATCATTGTAAGCCAAAATGAAACAGAAATCAATTTCATTTTAAGTAGTTGGGGGGAAATGAATGAATGTCTTCAAATCAAGATTCATGGATTCCCTCAATTCAGTTATCAATTTGCAATAATCAGTGTCAATGAATAATTCTAGTATTATATTTGTGACTTGATTTTAAAAAAAAGAATTTTCTTTGAAGTTCTTTTGCCATTTGCATAGATTTAACAGTAAAGCATTCTTCTCCCTCCCTCCTAAGAACTTTTCTTCTACATTTGGGGTTGTCTTAATAATTGTCCAGTGGTTGATGATGTGGAGTGCTGTCAGAGACAAGAATGCTTGGAAACTTCCCATATTGCTAGCATGCTATAAGTTATAATGTCTAGACTGCCAATGGGCAACTTGAATATTCGGGATGGTTTATTTCTTTATTATACAGCTGTTGTGCTAATTTTTTTAAAAAAAACCTGTATTTGAGTGTTCACTTGAGCATCTAGGAAATATTATATGATGATGATGATGATGATGATGATGATGATGATGATGATGATGATGATATGATTTATATCCCACCCTCCCCACTGAGGCAGGTTCAGGGTGGCTTACAACAATTCAAGAATACAATTAAATACAGTAAAATACAATAAAACCAATCATAAACTTATAAATTACTTAAAATAACAATCATTTAATACATAACAACATAAAACGCTGGAACGTACTCAAACAACAAGCGGAGCAGTTCTTATAACACAGTTTAAGTGCCTGTTGGATGTCAATATTTTTATACCAGCACAATTCTAATTTATTATGAGGCGAGCACAGGTAGGAACCTCGATGGTAGGACCCAGGTTACAGGCCAGAAAGCCAGGGCACAGTGATACCGGACCTCCTCTAAGGACGGTTCCGAATGCCCGTCTCTGCCTTATGTATGACAGTGGGCGCGGCGTGAGTAATCTTTCCTGTGTATACAGAGGGCGGATTGGCCAACGAACGCTCCTATTTCCCAGGAAGTGAGACAACACGCTAGGTTTAATGAATAAATGTTGCCTTTTACTAAGCAGTTCTCAAGCATACGAAAACAGATGCACACGCAGATTCACACAAGTTCCTTAGTTACAATAGTATATAGAAAGCAATCAGCATGGAAAATAATAAATTCAACAGACAAGGGGGATAACACAACAGGATATCGCTTATACTTATCTGAGGTCCAGGCTGAGAAGAAATCTCCTCGTAGAAGGAATGGGGAAACTTAAGTATCAGCGGATGGAATTCTAAAGCACACGCGGACTAGTCCAGCCAGCCTCGTGCGGGTTCTCGGGTCGCGACTCCCGAGAACACAGTAAGAATCACCCGCAGCACTTAAGCTGCAAGGTGGGGAAGGGATGGGTTAACCAGAGAAACAAAGGCTGTGTTTCTCTTTTTAAAAGCTTGTTTTTGGGCTTGGCTTAAGGCCAATAAACCCCTAGAAAACCGTCCCCTTTACTATGCTATAGGTTCAGGGTTGTGACATCCGTTGAGGGGAAGGGGGCAATATTCAAATGATCTGCCCTAACTTCAAAAGGGAGCCATGGGGCCAGGTGTCGAAAGTCCGTTCCCTTGGCAACTTTTGACTTGCAAAGATGTGCCTGGTCCAGAAGGCAATAAAGGATGTGTTCTTTGTGATGCCAAAACCAGATAGGAAGATGGGTTACGTGGTTTCCCACAGATCAGCAATGGTGGGGAAACCTGTTGTTCTGCCAAGTTTCCAAACTGAGCGCAATGGCGTTTGTCGTCTCTGTCCTGAAGCACACTGGGAAAGTGCAGGGAAGCACATGTTCTGTAGCACAAGCCTTGCTCACCCAAACACAAGCATGAGATGCCAAGCAAGCCATACAAACACACAGCAATCCCCTTATCCCATAGGCACAGATGTACAGACAATTAACAGACATAGCATCAGCACAGTACAAACAATGCAGTTACAAGCACACATGGTTACAACAGGGACATTCCCGATGTGTACTGTGGCTCCTTAATTGAATGCCTGGTGGAAGAGCTCCATCTTGCGGGCCCTGTGGAACTGTAAGAGGTCCTGCAGGGCCCTGATCTCTACCAGGAGCTCATTCCACCAGGATGGAGCCACCACTGAGAAGACCCTGGCCCTGGTTGCCGCCAGTCTGACATCCCTGGGGCCTAGGAAGGCCATCCGATTTTGTGCTCTTGAACACAGTGCTCTCTGGGGAATGTGTGGGGAAAGGCGGTCCCCCAGGTATGCCGGACCCTGACCATATAGGGCTTTAAAGGTTAAAAACAGCACCTTAAAACAAATCTGGTATGCTATTGGCAGCCAGTGTAGTGCTTTCAATACCGGCTTGATGTGCTCCCGCATGGGGATTTATTTATTTATTTATTATTCACATTTCTATCCCGCCCTCCCCGGAGGCTCAGGGATACCCATCAACAACTTGGCTGCTGCATTCTGCACTAACTGCAGCTTCTGGATTTGAGACAAGGGCAGCCCCATGTAGAGAGCACGAATTTAACATGAAACATTTCATTCTTGAGTTATTTGAATTTTTAAAATCTCCTCTCCTTTCATGGGCACTCAGAGTTGCAGTTATGCACTGAATCTGTTGATCTGTTTCATAGTATATCGTTTTATGCATCAGATTCTGTTTCCAGAGATTGCTTCACCAAAGCATCAGATACTAGTGTTAGGGTATGTATGTTGCATTTCTAAAATAAATAACTCAGGACCTAAATAATTTCCCAGATAGGCACAAAGAACTGGGAGCTTACATTTCTTAACAGCAGCAGTGCCCCAAACCTTACATGACAATGAGGTTTTGATGCTAAAAGGTATTCTAAAACCATATGTGATATAATGAAGGAAGGGGTCAGTGAGAATCTGTTGTACAAGCACAGAATACTTTTTTTCCAAGTTTGTCTCTCAGGCTTTCAATTACACTCACTCGACATTTTCAGCACAGCTAAGGGTGGTGCCATGCCAGCCTCTTAAATTGTATTTTATTTGCCGCATATGTTACATTGATATGGCGACATACTGTGGGGGCTACTTGCATATCACTAGCAGAAAGGGAGTTATGGGGAGGGCGTGGGCTGTAGGCACCCATAGGGGAAAGATCAAACACAGGCTGTTGAAGTACTCAGCATTTGTTAACATCCCAGCCTGGCTAAAGGGGGCAGGGAGGAGCTGCAAGATCCCTTTGTGAACCTACTCTGTATTTGTTACTGTCCCCCCACCCACCCAACAAATTTGCAAAGCCTGTGCATGGTTACTTAAGAGGAAACCTCACTGAATTCAGTAGGTCTTCTGTAGCCATCTATCCACCTAAACATGTGTGTTTTTTGTTTTTAAAGTTGGGCTCCACCAGTGACAACAGTAGCACCTTAGGAAAAGGAGTCAGCTATGAAGTGGGGAGGGAAGTGGGTGGATGTAGGTGACACCTATGTTAAAAGCACAGCAAACATTTGACTACACAAAACCATTTCAGGCACTTTTCTTCTAGAAACATTAGAAAACGGTGGTGTGGAAAAAGACTTAGGGGGGAAAAACTGAAGAGCAACATCCAGCAAGCAATACTGTGTAAGCAAGGGGGGAAACAATGTAGTTGGAAGGCCAAGTGGCAGCAAAATATCCATGCAGAAATGCCCATCTGGTATATGCTTATAAACTCAGTGTCTCTAATACAGAGCTTGTTACCTATGGAAGTCCATACCAAGGTAAATCACAGGCTTTGGTACATACAGGGAGGGTTGTGTGGTAAAGGGCTCCCTTGTGTTCTTCAGAATTATAGATTCTTTACACTTGTCCATCTTCTTTGCCCTTGTGGTACATTTCATTCTACTGAAGAGTATCAAATAGCCCCTTGTCACACAGATCTCCATATGCATGCTGGAGCTTCCAAGAATGTACCTCTGGGTTAAGATACTTGCCTTTTGTTCTTCAGCATGTTAATGCCAAATCACATTACCTTGTGTCTATTGAATCACTGGAGACAGTTCATTAGGGGAGATTCCTTGTTTGCTTATGCAGTAGATTTAATGGCATGTTAATGCATGATTCAAGTAAATGTGTGTGTTTCACACACTGTATGGTGGCAAACTCAGATTTGCCCATGAGTACAGAGGCAGCAGGAAGCCACGCCCAATGTCAGTGTGTCTTACAATAGAAATGTCTCTGTATGATGTATGTTTGAAAGTATGTCACCATTGCTTTTGCTGATTGCATTTTTAGGTACACGTTTATGTGATCATCAGAGCCCCTAAGATGTAATGTATGAAGTAGCCTTTTATATTAAGGCTAGCAACCTTTATGTTGCAGTGTTCAGTCTTTATTTTATGACGGGACTCTTTCCTCTTGAAGTTGTACAGGAAAAACAAAACTGTGGTCTAAGCAGGACTGAAGCTAAGCTACTCTATTGGATTATTGTTCTTAAAGATTACTTTGTTTAACCAGCTATCTTTTGGCCTAGTTCTATTGATGTAAACTGTGTGAGGAATGCTTGGGCCAACAGGTGGTGCAGCTAAATAAGGAAAATCCGCGGGATTTGTCACATCAGTTGTTCAAGAAGGTTAGCCATTGTAGAGAGGAAATCAGACTTGACTGTTTTTCCCCTGTTGAATGAGTATTGTACCAGTTCTTTGGAACTTAACCTTTACATTGCATTGTGTCTTTATAGGCTTGCTTATGTTCACTTAATGTTCTGTGAATATGTAGTCATAAGCACAGCCAAGGTCTAAAATGCATTTGTGTTTGGGTTTTGTGATGGTTAAATAGAGCAAGGAATATATTTTCCATTTAAAGTACATCTTTATGGTGTGCAGTAATGTAATAGTGGTAATAACAGTCTATTGATTTTGCAACTCTGTGAAAGGCCAAAGGCCACATTTGAGATTGCATAATATAGCAAAGAACAGAATGGAGCGTTAATATTGACAATTAAGTTCCTATTTCCAAGGTAGTTGGATCAATATGGCTGGCTTTGTTCAACTCATTTGATAATAACCTTGTAGGATCCTGTCTAATCCAAACCTGATGTACATTAAAAAAAATCCTGAATAGCTGTTAACAGCATTACTACTACTTATTATCATTATCATTAGCATTCTAAATTGCTGATGCTTCTAAGAGAAGCAAAAAGAAGTAGTAGAGTAGAAATTGCAATAGGCAGTTCAGAGTAAATGAACTGTCCTTGCCCAGAATCTTACATTTGCATACTTCTGAACTCTCTCTAGGAGCTATTGCAGAGGTATTTCAGGTGGAGAAGAGTGTGGGGGAAAGTGTGTCATCTAACTTTCAGTAATTCAACAGATGTATAGTTCCTCTGGTTTGTGATGCTTTAAAAACTCCAACACGCAATACTTTTCTGGCCATTGTTTCAGTGGGGTTTTTTTTAAATTCTGTGCATGCATACTTAAATAAATTAAATTATTTATTTAAATAGTAATGAATTTAATAAATATTTATATCTTGCTTTTCTCCAGAATGTGGAAAAAACCAATGCTGCTTTACAAAACAGAAAAGAAAATCCAACAGAAGTAAATGGGGAGGGGGGGGACCTCTGGAGGCTTCGGTCCTGCAGGCCAGAGTCAAAGGATAAGAGCCCTTCAGCTCATGCCTCTGGGCACCTCCAGGCCTTAAAAATCAGGAGAACAATATCAGCTACGTGTTATTAGCTGCTGCTTGCCAGCTAGCAGGCTCTTCCCCATTTCCTCCCTGCCACTTGAAAATGGGTACACATATGTAGTCTGTACACAGCATGTATGCATGAGTATAAAAAGTAAACTGAGAACTAGTCCTCATGACTTGGCCATCTTTTGTCAAATTCAAGAGCTTTCAAAGCACAGACCTGATAGAAGGCGTTTTCTCCTGTAGCTTTATCTACAGTGATGAACTTTGATTAAAGGGAAAGTATTAAATTAGCGGTGTGAACCAAGTGTGTAAGAATATGATGGAAACTCATGCATGTAACCATCAACCAGAAAGGAGTGAAAAGAATGAAACATTCTGCCACTTCTAGGCTTTAGAATGTTCAGCAGTTCTTAAGAGTCAGAAGATAATTCAGCATGGTGGTAATGCACATTTTGTTTCTCCACTACCAAAGGCTACCTGCAGACCATCACCTCTGTTTCTTACTTAAAACTCTCAGAACTGACACTTCTCTGAGCTTCTTTTTGCCATACTCCCTGTTTTCCCACTCAGCCCTGGGCTTATTCCTATCAACTTCTCAACCCAGCCTATATTCTCTAGAGAACCACTGCTTTGGGCCCTGTAAAGAAGGCAATCATCACCATTCACCACTGACACCATTTCCACACTCAGTCTTGCCTCCCCACATTTCATCAGCAAGTATATTTTACCTGGAGGGAGGTCAAGGCAGTTATCTCATTTGACCAGTGGCCTGACTTATTCCTGCCTTGAACTGTACCGTACATTTTCAAACTAACCCACAGGGGACCTTCAGTTCAAGCCACCAAAGCTGCAGCTGGCACTAAAAAGCATGACCTCAGCAAATGGAAGTATGCAGAGTTACGTGATACAATCAATACTTCTTGTGGTAAGTGCCTGTTCCATTCCAGGTGGAAAGAAATTTGTTGTATTGCTGTGTCATTCTCTGATAGAATTTTTTAACTCCTAGGGTGAATAATTAAGTACTTGATGTGAATCTAATAAGCATGGATGGTTGGCTTTGGATTTTTCTTAATGTTTCTTGAGTCAACACTAGTGAGAGATACTTTATATGCCATTGATTTTTCCCCCCTCTGATATATAACCTTATTTTAACAGTGCAAATGTTGAGCTCTGCTGTACATTTCTTAGTCATTGGGAGTTTTAATTGCATGTCACAAAGGACACCACAGTTACATTCAAGCTTAATCTCAGAATTGGAAGGGACCCACAGGATCTTCTAGTCCAAGCCCCTGCACAAATCTACAGATTGCCAGAGCAAACAGATTAGGTTTTTGCTGACTATTTGTAAATGTGAATAGCTTAGATTTGTTTGACTTACAGAGAGCCAGTGTGGTGGTTAGAGTGTTGGGCCAGTATCTGGGAGACCCAGGTTTGAATCACCACTCTGCCATGAAAGGTTGCTGGATGACCTGCCTCAGAGGGTGGTTGTGAGTATAGAATGGAGAAAGGAAGAGTGTTAGCCATTTTGGGTGCCATTGTGGAGAAAAGCGGAGTAAGTGAAGTTAATAGGAAATGTATGATCCATATCACAAAAGCCCTCTGCCTTTCACTAACTATTTCGTGGAGGAATGGGAGAAATTTTCCCAGATATAATCATGTCTATAATTTATTTCATTTCTACCCCATCTTTCTCCTCAGTGGGGACCCAAAGCAGCTTCAAGCATCATTCTACTCTCCTCTGTTTTTATGCTAACAACTCCTCAGTGATCAAGATGATTAGTCTGTCTGTAGCAGTAGAAAAGAGCAAGTTGCACCTTAAAGACTAACGAAATATGTGGTAGGGTATGAGCTTTCGTGAGTCACTGCTCACTTCTTCATACCAGTAGGCAGTGACTCACTAAAGCTCATACCTTGCCACATATTTTGTTAGTCTTTATGGTGCTACTGGACCCTTACTGTTTTCTATATCTCCTCAGTGAGGTAGGTTAGCCTGAAAGAAAGTGACTTAGACCCAAGGTTACCCAGCATACTTCTGTGACAAAATAGGGATTTGAACTTGCATCTCCCAGATCCCAGTTCAACATCCTAGCTACTGCACCAGTCCTAGAAAGTCAGTTCGTTGAATCAAGAAAGAGTACAGTATTGAAGTGTGTAGTATTTTTGACACTTCCATTTAGACGTTTGTCTTTGTTGCATAGTACTAACTTCATACTTGCATGTACATACCTCTCTGGAGAGGTCTGTCATCGTCATGCTCCCCACTGAAGTTAACAACCCATTTATGGGTAGGTAAAGTGGATGGGAGGATAGTACTGCATAGTTTCTTAACAGGGGAAATTTATTGTGCAGTCCTAAGCAGGTCTATGCAGGATCTTACTCAGGTCTATTCAGTGGGGCTTACTCCCAGGAAAGGGTTAATAGAGTGCAATCCTATGCAGAGTTGCTCCAGTTGATTTCAGTGTGCTTAGGCTGAAGTAACTGTGCATAGGTTTGCACTCTAAAAGTCCAGAAGTCTGTGCACCGGCTTAGCCCTGTGGATCTGACTAGATCACTGATGCCCTACCAGTTCTGACAAAGGAACTAAGAGGAAGGGCCCTAAACATTCTGATCTTAAATATAGCTCTGATTCTCTTCTTACAGTGGAAAAATGGGCAGTGATTTTTAAAGGAAAATAGTACATATTGCATACAAACAAGATTATAGCAGTAAGACTATGAAAAAAATGTTTGGGACCAATTGATGAAGAGTTTGACTGCTTTTTTTTGGGGGGGGGTGAAGTAGGTAACTGTGATCTTAACAAGAATTGCTGCTATGGCCCTGACCTGAATAGCCCAGGCAAGCCCGATCTCGTCAAATCTCAGAAGCTAAGCAGGGCCAACCCTGGCAAGTATTTGGATGGGAGACCTCCAGAGAATACCAGGGCTAGGAGGCCAGAAGCAGGCGATCAAGCCACTTGTCTCAGTGTCCCAGTAGGAGTTGCCTGAGGTTGCCATGACTTCCAGGTGTGGACACACACACACAAATGCAAAAGTACAAAAAATGCTGCTAAGCAAAGAATGGTAGAAGGCAAAGTTTCAAAACAGGATGAGCCGTTTCAGGTAAGCTTTTATAGACTAGAAATTCAGGCGAATAATGGCTAGTCTATGCGTGCAGCACAGTGAGGTGGCAGAATGCTGCAGCTGAAAGATCTACATTTGTTTCCAAATTTCTCCTGAATTAATAATTCTGTTTGTGGAAGATTATCATATATAAGAAGAACTAGACTAGAACCTTTATCTCTGATGGGGAGTTTTTACATGGGAAGGCATTATGTTACCTTCATCGATCCGAAGTGGTACAGCTCATTTTGCTACCTTATTCATGTGTATATCAGGCCTAAGATGCCATGGTTATGGAAACATGGCTGACCACAATACTGGAATTAGCAAAAGATGAGTTTACAGTATTCAGTATTCCAGTTTTTTCCCACCCACTTAACTTGTTTTGATAACTTATAAATGCTTGTGGGTTTTTTGGCATTGTAACCAGCTCATTGCAGTCCTGTTTGCTGTTTTGGGGTTTTGTTTTTTAATCTCCCTCTTTTTTGCAAATTGCTTGTTTGCTTATACTGTAAAAGATACATTATGCTGATGGCTTTCTCTGAAGTTATTTTGCTGGTATGGTTGTGTAACCACCTTTTATTAAACTACTTTATTACTTTTTCTTCCTCCACTGGTCTTTTTGGGACAGATATTGAACTGCTGGCAGCTTGCAGAGAAGAGTTTCACAGGCGGCTAAAAGTTTACCATGCTTGGAAGTCCAAGAATAAGAAGCGCAATGCAGATGCAGAACAGCGAGCTCCCAAATCAGTTACTGACTACGGTGAGGGAAGATTATTTTTCTAAAAATGCTGAAAAAGTTGCCGGGGGACGGGACGGGACACATAATGTTGTGAAAACTGCCTAATATCAGGCTGATGGAAATGCTGTGCAAGGATCTTAAGAATAAAGTGTTCCATGGGGTGTTCTAAAAGTCAGCTCATGCCGACCCTGCCTGCCATCCTGTTCAGCTTAGAGCATAGTGAGCCCCAAGTGGAAAGGAGGAGCAGTGCACAAATGATGAAAGGTGTGCAGCAAGTTATGGTGGAAGGGAAATGGGACAAACCAGGGCAATCTTTCTCAGAAGGAGCTACTGTCTTAGTGATACTAGTGGATGGGTGAGCAAAGCCCCTTTCAAGCTTTTTCAGTTTAACTCTTTGCCCTTTTCACCCTAGTTATTACATGATGCAAACTAGTGAGCATCAGTTCCCACCTATGTTGGAGCCCCACGGATCTGCTGTTATCCTCAGCAAAATTGAGATTTCAGCTTTCCTTGGCATGTGTAGTAATTCACACTAATGCCACTGCCAGACATTCAATACCTAGAAATATTGAAGTCACTGGAATATATATATTGTTGTTGTTCAGTCGCACAGTCGAGTCCGACTCTTTGCGACCCCATGGACCAGCTCCCGCCAGGCCCTCCTGTCTTCCACTGTCCTCTGAAGTTGGCTCAATTTCATGTTCGTTGCGTCGATGACACTGTCTAACCATCTCATCCTTTGCCGTCCCTGTCTTCTTTGACCTTCAATCTTTCCCAGTATCAGGGGGTGTGTATGTATGTATGTATGTATGTATGTATGTATGTATATATATATATTCTTAGCTATTTGTTGCTGTATTTACTCAAATACAAGACTAGGTTTTTCCCCAGGTATGCTGTCAAAGAAAGAAGAAAGGGGGTATCTTAAATTCACTTACAAGTTATAGTTACATTCAGGTGGGGCAGGCGTGTTGGTCTGGAGCAGCAGAACACGGAATCCAGTGGCACCTTTAAGACCAACAAAGCTTATGCTGTGAAGTTGTAGTTACGTCAGATAATAATTTGTGTGTGTGTGTGGGTTGGGGCCAGGTTATCTTATATTTTGGGTCATTTTGAGTAAATACAGTATAAGTAATAAGTTGTAAATATTTTAAAAAATGACCATTTACTTTTTTAGAGAGGCAGAAATTATTGGATTTTATGCTTTGTAACTTATGAGGCTGTTATATTCTTCAGATAAAATGTTCAGATATTTAATATACCTGCAAATTCTGCCATTGTTATAATTACAGCAGTATCGAATAAGTGATTTACTTATGTGAACAGCCTCTGTTTCATTGTGGAGAAGAGAAGTGTCTAGGTCAGATTTGGCACCCTGTCTCAGACTGCTTGCTTTTGTCTCCTAGGGCAGGGTCTGAACTTCTTCACTGGCGAACTAGGGAAATGCCTCACTAGAAGAATTGAGGCTTGGGTCATATGATAGAGTTCGATGTGTTTCAGATAACCTCTATCCTGGAGCATGCTTCCTATTCTGCTAGCACTTCATTTGCACCAGGTATCCTTGAAAACCATTTATCTTGCACAAATGGAGCTGCAAGAGCAAGCGGAAGCACACTCCACTGCAGTGGCTGTCTAGCGCACATGGACCTTATTGATAGGAGCCAAGCCACCAACATTGATTCACACACTTCTACAACTGCACACAGTAGCATTTCACATCTCACCTGGAACTGTTTGAGGGAGATGAAGATCACAGAGTGTTGGGCACAACTTTCTGGCCTCTGTCAATAGATCTACTGATTCCCTTCCTTGCTACAATCTTGTCTCATGTGGGTTTTTGTCCATACTAGTCTTATAATCCCTGGTAAAGAATTGGAGTCAGAAAGCTATCTTAACCCTCTGGGTGCAGAAATAAAGGGGTGAAATCCAACCCTTTATTTCCAGTAATCCAATTCTATATAAGTGAACTGTTCTATTTGTCACTTGCTTGTGGTACACAATTCATTGAACGACTGAAAATGAAACCTTCACAAAATTGAAATGTTTTTATGGTATTTTCAGTATTAAATGTTTGTTTACAGATTTTGCACCATTTATGAACAACTCAAGTAAGTGGGGGAAATGGTTTAATTTCAGCTTTAATTGTAAAGTTACTTGAATTTTAAAATATAGTGCTAACAACAGTGTTTTGCTATACTGGTATTAAGTCAAGGTACATTCAGGGATTTTGTTGTCTAAAAGTATTCATGAGCATGCCAAGATATTCAGATTCTTTTAGGAATATTAATTATAACAAGGAATATTTTTTTCAAATTTTATACATTATATACCTTACTACTTGCTCCCACTGAGTATCTGTTCTTCTGTCATAGCAAAACACTACAATAGTTAATCAACTAACACTTTAGAACAAAAATTAACACTGGTGTGCTAGTATTAGAAAGAAAATAATATTTTTAGCTATTACAGAGGGAAAGGGATTTTGTTCACGATGCAGATTAACTTTTGGATGGGTCTGGGTTGTTCGTTGGGGATGAGGAAAAAAGACTTTGCCTTTAAAATACGAGGAAATTCTTAGTTCTCATCAGCAGTTCATTGTGGGGGCCTCCATTTTCTAGTATATACATTGAGCTGATTAACAGAAATGAATCATTGTACAGGCCGTTAACTTAAATGAAAGTTAACAGGCCTCTGAATTCTCCCAGATAAAATGTATTGGGCTCTTTATGCTGATGTCAACTGATAAATGTACTGCATAATTACAACGAAAGACCAATTAGTGCATAAAGGTCTTTTTTGCTCATTTTCTTTTTTTCTTTCTTTCTTTTTTTGTTCTCTGCTGATATTTGTGCTGGGGAATCTTCCAAGCAGTTATTGCTTTATACTCTTGGCTAAACAGTTCTTATTTCTGTATGTACAACCATAATATTTGTTAGGTCAGGAGACACTTTTCTGTTCTATTTTCCAATGCTTAGTCCATAAATATGGAAAAATAAATGAATCACTTGTGACAGCAGTTGCTTTCATATTAATTTAACCAGAATCCATAACCAGATTCACTACTTGCTGGCTGGCTTATGTTTAGAAGACTTCATGGTTAATTATTCCTCTTATATTGAATGACTGTGTGCTCAGTTGATCACAGAAGACCTGAATTCTTAACATCTGCTTTTTTGAATGAACTGTCAAGGTTAAGAGTTACACTCTTATATAAACGTAGGCATGATAGAACTGATTTTACTGGGATAAGTGGCTGGCTGCCTGCAAAGATACAATCAAGTACAAAGTACTGGCTTCAATTACCATCGTATGTAGCCTTTTTGAATAGTGGATGACCTCACTCAACATGCTTTTTCTTGTGTATCAGACACCCTAAAATGCTATAATGAGCTCTTAACCTTTTCAGTGATCAGTTTTAAAATGGCGTTTTTACCAAGTTCAGGACTTTACATTCCCCTTCTGCCTTAGTATGCAGAATGGAAAGTAAGCCAAGAAGAGATGCTATTTCTTGGCTTGTCCCCCATCTCAATCTCCCCTCCCCCCATCTACCACAGTGGCTTACTTAGAAAACTATAAAATCATTTGCTATGAACATTGTCCTATATTCAAGGTTAGGCAACTAATGTTTTATGTTGGTGACTGTAGTGTTGGTTTTAATAACTGAAGAATGTTCTTACACAAGCCAGTATGGCAGTATCGTTTGGTTTAATCCTAGTCAAGAGGCAGTATAGTGCCATTGGCAAGTGATCACAGCCACAGTCCTTACAGTACCCACATAACTATTGCCATTGTAATTAATTAATAATCATTGTATGGCATGGTGTGTAGCATAGCCAGGAGATCCTAAGATTGTTTGGCAGCCAGAAGTTCTAACTCGTTAGTGTTATATACCACTAGGTGGCATCCTAGACTGGTTTTTAAAGCAAGAGACATTTCAGAGGTGGTTTGCCTGTATACTGCCTCTGCGTCACGACCCTGGTATTCCTTGGAGGTCACTCTTCCAAATACTAGTCACGACAGACCCTGCTTAGCTTCTGGGAGCTTTGGGGGCAGAGCCCCCCCCCATGAGCCCTGCCCCACCACCTGAGGATGCCAGACACCCCCACTCCCCAATGTGCCTAGCCCAACAGCAGCAGGAAGGCTGGGGAAAGAAAGGGAAGCCGCCCTGCAGCTTCTGGTCAGTTTCACTCCTGTGGATCAGCTGTTAGGTTTAACGACTGCTTGGACGGGAGTGAGACTGACCAGAAGCACCTCTGGGCTGCTGCAGGGGGCTGGGGATGGAAAGCTGCCCTGCCCCTTTTGGTCAGTTTCACTCCCCTCTGATCAGCTGTTAGACCTAATAGCTATTTGTCAAGGAGTGAAACTGACCAGAAGTTTCAGGGCAGCTTTCCATTTCTTCCCCAGCCTCCCCACGGCTGGGAGGGGGGCTGGGGAAGGAGAGAGAGAGAGAGAAGGCATGACTCCTCTTTCTCTCTTTCCTTCACTCCCCCCCCCCAGCACCTTGGCCCCTGAGCAGATTCCTCAGTGTGCTCCTCATCCCAGTGAGGTGCAAATGAGAGGAAGCAAAACAGCTTTCCCAAGGAACCACAGACTGGTGAAATAATTTGAAAAAGAGGCACAGGGGCCTATAATAAATGTGTGCCATCAAGCTGAAACTGACTTTTGCCATCCCCCAAGGGGGGTTCAAGACAAGAGATGAACAACCACAATTCATGTTTAAAGAGGTGCTGCAAATATTTCATGTTATTGTTAAAGCAAGCAAAAAAGGGTTGGAGCCGCTTAAAGAGCCGCTGCAAGTAAATCATATTTTTTTAAAGCAATCAAAAAGTCCAGTTTTCATTTGATGGTGGGTCAAAACAGGGGTGAAGAGCTACAAATACAATTCAGGTTTGAAGAGCTGCAATTCATGTTTATTTTATTTTAGTTTTTATTTGATGTAGCGTCTGCCCCACAAGCAAAAAAATTCCTGGCTACGGGTCTGGGCCAGGGCATTGTGATTGTGAAGCAATTCAATAGCATTTCAGGACATGTTTAGAAACTATTGCTTATTTTCACTTTCAAAAAATCAATATGTATTCAAAATTTTCATGCTTTTGGTACAGAGCCAACAAAGGTTGTGGTATTTGACTGACTATGAGGCTTATCTACACATTTTAACATTGATTATCCTTAATAGCGCAACAGAACCCAACAAGTCAATTATCTGCCAAACAGCAGGAGACTGAAATGAACCGACAGCAGCGTTACTTCCGTATTCCTTTCATCCGTCCAGCGGACCAGTACAAAGATCCCCAGAACAAGAAGAAAGGTTGGTGGTATGCACATTTTGATGGACCATGGATTGCTCGTCAAATGGAACTCCATCCTGATAAACCACCCATCTTGCTAGTGGCCGGTTAGTATACCTTTTTTTTAAAAAGTGTTTAATGTGGGCTAAAAATGGAGTTATAAAATTGGTTTGGTGGCTAAACAAAGGCAGTCAAAACCTTAACTGTGTTGAAGCCAAAAAGGAGTTCAAATGAGACTGCTTATGAAGTTTTAGCTGTAATGATACAGAAACACAAAGCCAAAGATTTTTATTCAAAGAACTAACTTTGATCACTGTTGCACAAATAAAAATGAAATCACTGAGTCAATAGCTGAAAATTTTGTGCTTCATAATCCCTGATGGTGACTTCACATAATAAATCTCAAACCTTGTGTATACAGATTTTAAGGCTGACCACGATTTTCGTGTCCACATATATTTGTAAGTTGTTACCTTGATCCTCATTTGCTAAGTGCTGGCATTGTCATAATACATACTGTGAAGTGCAATGACAGATATTATAGTGTGCTTAGAATTTTTTTCCTTTAGTTTGTTGAAAGTTATAAGAAATGCATCCGTTTCTTGTGATTAGTGAGGTAGTGGTTGGTTTATCTGTACTTCTTACAAAATACTGAATTAGGAGTATATGTATGGTTATATATAACTGTCACTACCTTACTGGCCTTTATGAGGTACTACTTTGAGATGTGTTTGACCCAAAGTTTGATACTTTATTTATTGAGAAATAAAATAAAGGTGTTTTTTTTAAAAAAAACAACAACAAAGAACAAAACCCTAGACCTCTGAGCTGGACGCAGAAAAAAGAAGAAGTAAATAATTGCTCGACTTCTCCCAGTAGCCTGCTCTATGTCCCAGAAAAGTTCTCTCAAGTCCATCAGACGCTCTTATGAACCATAGTTGAAGGAGCTAAAAAGAGAGAATTTTAAGGCTGACCACGATTTTCGTGTCCACATATATTTGTAAGTTGTTACCTTGATCCTCATTTGCTAAGTGCTGGCATTGTCATAATACATACTGTGAAGTGCAATGACAGATATTATAGTGTGCTTAGAATTTTTTTCCTTTAGTTTGTTGAAAGTTATAAGAAATGCATCCGTTTCTTGTGATTAGTGAGGTAGTGGTTGGTTTATCTGTACTTCTTACAAAATACTGAATTAGGAGTATATGTATGGTTATATATAACTGTCACTACCTTACTGGCCTTTATGAGGTACTACTTTGAGATGTGTTTGACCCAAAGTTTGATACTTTATTTATTGAGAAATAAAATAAAGGTGTTTTTTTTAAAAAAAACAACAACAAAGAACAAAACCCTAGACCTCTGAGCTGGACCCAGAAAAAAGAAGAAGTAAATAATTGCTCGACTTCTCCCAGTAGCCTGCTCTATGTCCCAGAAAAGTTCTCTCAAGTCCATCAGACGCTCTTATGAACCATAGTTGAAGGAGCTAAAAAGAGAGAGGGGGAAGTAGATGATCCCTAGTTTGAGGGGGAAGGCAGGGAAAGATCCATTCACCCAACTCAGTGTCATTATTACCTTAGAGTCACTTGTTTTGTCCACTTAGTATTAAACTGGCTATTTAACACTGTACCGTCATTTCTCTGAAGCCAAACACTGGGTTTTCTAGTTCAGTAATCTAGTCCTATTATATTGTTTATATCTTATGCTGTCTGACTGAATTGTTCTTTATATTTTGTAATCTGCCTTCAGGAAATAAACTTGCATTCAAAAGTCTCCCAAGTTACACCAGCCATTTACAATTCATGGGTTCTCTGAGCTGAAGTGGTACTATAGAACACTATGTAAACAGGGTTTCTGTTTGTGTATGGAACTTCATGTGCTAGTTCATGAGCTGCGGTGGCTCAAGTGGTTAAGATGCTGAACTGCAGGCTGTGGAAGGTCAGTAGTTCAGCAGTTCGAGACCCGGGTGCCGCATGAAGGAGTGAGCTCCCATCTCTAGTTCCAGCTCCTGCCAACCTAGCAGTTCGAAAGCAAGAAATTGCAAGTAGATAAATAGGTACCACTTCGGTGGGAAGGTAACAGCTTTCCGTGCGCCTTGGTGTTTAGTCTTGCCGGCCACATGACCACGGAAACGTCTTTGGACAGCGCTGGCTCTTCGGCTTTGAAACGGAGATGAGCACCGCAACCCTAGAGTCGAATTCGACTGGCTTTCAAGCAAGGGAACCTTTTTATTCATCCCCACCGAAGTAAAAGGAGAAGTCCCTGCTTGTATAGATCCCCATTGAGGTGTTCAGTTCGGGAAAGTGTAGATTGCATTTTGCCACGCTATAGGAAGTGGACAAGGGGGACATGCTAAACTCCATCCATTGTTTCATTACATGTGGTGCTCCTAGTTGCAGAGGACTCAGCCCAGTGTTCCCTCTAAGCTGAGTTAGTGTGAGCTAGCTCACCGTTTTTAAGCCTCCGGCTCACACGTTTTTGTCTTAGCTCAGGAAGGATGGCTCCAGAGCACACTAATTTATGCAGTAGCCAAATCGCTTGCTCACAACTTTAATGCCAGTAGCTCACAAAGTAGAATTTTTGCTCACAAGACTCCGCAGCTTAGAGGGAGCATTGGTTGCATGCTAAGGTATACCAATGAGTGAGGACTTTACCACATGAGCTTCCTGTCCAAGATGGGTGTAAGCCCAGCTGATTCAAGTTGAATGTACAACCAAGACCGAATGACTATAAACACTCTGTATCACACACACAATTTTTACAGAGACTTTGTGTGATTCAGTCAGGTTCATTCATCTCCCATGATATGCTGCAGGGCACGCACAAATGACAACAGCAGAGCCTTCAGCATTTTGCAATGGGGATCTCAGGCAGACCTTGGAATAATAGGGGTTTTATAAGCATTAGAGTATAGGTCAGGAATAGTATGAAAAATACATATCTGTAACCAAAACCACTTGACTGAACAAATTTAACAGTACACGTGATGTACAGTAAATTAGTATTGTTGCTGCTGCACCACCAGGCTGATTGGGCCCTCGTGGCAATTTCTTTAAACTGGCATTGGTGGCCACAGGTTGGACCCATTTCCACTGTAATGTGTGGTTTGGGTCAGAGTCTGCCTAGGATTGCACTGGTAATGTGCTTAATAAAATCACAAGCCACTTAACTTTCGTCAACACAAACACTTGGACATTTTTCAGAGAGGTGGCTTGGTTAGCCTGCCTCTGCGTCCCACCTTTAGTATTCCTTGGAGGTCGCCCTTGCAAGTACTTGCCAGAGTCGGCCCTGCTTTGCTTCCAGGTTCTGACAGGATCAGGCTTGCCTGGGCTATCCAGGTCAGGGCACATAATTTGGAGCAGTCTTTATGTGGCAGAAACGATGGTTTCATGTTGTATATTTTGTAAAACTGAAGATGTTCTTGTTTTTTCTCTGTTTCAGGCAAGGATGACATGGAGATGTGTGAGCTCAATCTTGAAGAGACAGGCTTGACTCGCAAGCGTGGTGCTGAAATTTTACCAAGGCAGTTTGAAGAGATCTGGGAGCGCTGTGGGGGCATCCAGTACCTTCAGAATGCAATTGAGAGTAAACAAGCTCGGCCTACTTACGCAACTGCTATGCTGCAGAACTTGTTGAAATAAAGTAGTCACTTTGCACTGTTTGCAACTGGCAGTTGAGAGCTCCTGCTACCTTAAGAATAAAGGGAAGGGTTCCTCTGAGCAATAGAGGACACTTAAAACATTCCGTAATTTTAGACAGATATTTAATATAAAGTAAACAGGTTTTATTAATCATGACGGTTTTTAATTATACTTCTGAAGTTTTGTGTAGTGAATTCATGACTTCTGTCTAAGCAAGTGTTTCAGTCGCATACATGGTTTGCTTTTTGTCCATATGCTGATCCTTCCCTTTAGTGTCTTGCATAACACTAAGAATACTATCATGTAAGTAACACACTACTGGGATCTAAGCACATGCTATTATGAATCGCTTTTTGACTTCATGTCATAACATACTTCCATTTAACAGGAGGTTAATTTCTGGAAATTTAGTTTCATCAGGATAGTGTAGCAAAAAGATAACACTGCATCTTACAACTGGAATTGTGAGGCCTTAACTTTAACTTCTTTTGTGGAGAAGTTAAAGCAAACTTTTATAAGGTGAAAGACACTATGTGCTGATTTTTGAAAGTTGCTCAATATGCTCGATACATGTATACCTTTTGGGCAATGTGTTATTGGGAGATGTGTCTTAAGTAGAATGCAGATTTCACCGCAGTCTTGGGGAGCAGGATGCATGAGTTTGTAGTACTTTAGCAATGGAGGCATTGGAATATTTGAATTCAGACGTAAGCAGTTTTTGTTGGTTTTGCTTCCCTCCTTTTAAAACTCTCCCCCCCACACACACACAATATGAATGTATTGAGGCAATTCATTTTTATTTTCCCATCACAACATTCTTGGAAATGCTTTTTTGATTTATCCAAGTAAAATTAAGTTAGATATTATTTTACAAGTATTACCTAAAGTACATCTCTAGCTCCTCTGAGGACTGAAAGCATAAGGGAAATGTATTCTGTTTTCCAAGGCTGCAGAATTGTATAGACTGAATTCAGTAGTTCCTTTTCTACTTCAGTGTGATGCACATAGATTAGATGGCTTCTGTCAGAATTTTTCAAACCATTAATAAGTGGTGCAGCAGTGAAACATCTAATTACAAACCTATGGTGCTTCAAATAGTCTAATTCCATAAAGTTAAAGTGGTAAAACTTTCTCTTCTAATCTTACAGACCTTTTCAGTAACTAATCTCTCTTTCTTTCTCCTTTTTTGTCACAATACCTTTGATGGTAATTAAAATTCTTATGTATGGGGATTTCTTGTATCACACAGATTTAAATTGCCTTTACTGATAAAGCTGGATAGTCCCAATGTTGGGCGAGCATCAACAGAGTAAGCCTTGCTGTTATCTCCGTGTTAGGAGCTCTGGGAAAGCAATACTGGGGAAAAATACAGGGGGGAAATCACTTTGGAGAAGTGAAGAACAGAGTTGTTCATTATTATATTTGAAAGTGTAATTACTTTCCTAGGCTTTAAATATTTAAAACTTCAGATACATTTTCTATAGACACTGTTATTGCTGCTTTATGGCAGAACCAATTCATTGGCAAAACTATTCCCCACACTGTAGTAACTCTAAAACAAAGTGGCTAGCTTCCCCTGTGACTGCCAGGGTGGGTTTTTTTGGAGGAGGGGTTCAGAGAGGAAGAGTTGGATAGCATGTGAACACTGAACATATTTTTAGGCTTGTAGTCTTATTGGAAATGGGAACGAATGAGTATGTCAGAAAGGTAACCAGTTCTAGTGCATGGCCTAGGAAATCAGTCCACAGTTCCAAGAACACTAACCCACCAAGTGGATTATTGGCAGCTGGTCACCATCATGTGGAAGGTGTCATTCAAGTGCTCACCCCCCACCCCCAGCAGTTGATTGGCACTGCCAAATATGTCAATACCAACTGAGGTCCAACATGCAGTTTTGATCCAGCAATTGGAATAATGGCTTAGGTGCAAAGAATGTCTTCCTCAGTGTGCAGTGCATTCTGTAAAAGATGGCAGGGTATAACTGTGTTAATATAATTTGTAAATAACTAAAGTACTTCTGCTTGCTTAAGTGGTAGGCTCTAACGTACACCCATTCTGTCACTGTTGCAACCCCTCATGCAACGATCAGCTATCATTCTGGAACATCCCCTAACCTTTGGCAGCAGTTTTTTGAAATGAATGCTGGTTGCTGCAGAGGGGAGGGTGTAGGAAAGTCTGTCTTTGCAACCAGAATTCCCTCTATGGATCTTAAAATCCAGGCCAATTTGTTTGGGGTTCTGGTATGTTTCTTCTTTCAGTGCTTTTGCATATATGATGCTTGGCACAGAGGTAAATTGTGCCTAGCCCCAGAAGTTTACTTCTGCACTTGGAAGAATCATTATCATCTTTATTAGATCAGGATGATGCAGTACAATTTGAGTGTCCTATTAAATTACTCAGATGGATACATGTCAGATTGAGAGCATGGTAAATCAAATCCTCAAGCTACTATGTGATAGCCTGTGTGAGAGAGATGCTAGTTTAATGAAATCATTGGCTTCACAAGTTTCTCCAATACTTAACACTATCTCTGTTGTTCGGTTACATTTTCCTTGCCTTTTTACAATTAATGCCCTTGCCTATAGTTAAAACATTGGAGATGGTAGCCCCAGCTGAGCCTTTTAGGCAATGAGGAATTGATTCAATGTTACCATGTGAGATTTTCTCACCTCCCAATTCCCTGTTCAGATAAAACAAAAATACATTTTGAGTTACGAAATTCTCCCTATTTTAAATGTGATCTGATGTCCTCTGTGTCCTCCTCATCTGGTGTATGGGACAAAGCGTTCAGAGGGACCATCTCTTATAGTCAAGCAGCACCCCTGTTAGAAATGGTAGACCCATATAGAAAGTATGGAATGGATCCTGAGATCTGGGAACAGCACCTTCTGCTGCAGCTCACCAGAAGTATGGCGGGGGTAGGGCTCAGAAATGCAAGGAGATGCTGTGCTGAAGTGTGTGTGTGGGGGGGGGGAGGGAATCTGTGGAATTCAGGGACTCTCCCTTGTGCAAGTAGAAACACATCACTCATACAGCAAGGGTTTTGGACAATACTGTCTCTTTTTCCTTTTTAACATCTTTTCTGGCCATTACTTGCATGTTTAAAAGAGACAAGCTATGGTTTATATATGTGTGCACCATTCAAAATTGATGTTTGTACTTGGGTATATTGAACCTGTGTGCAAAATACCTTTTAGGAATTGGTCTTTAAATACTACACCAAATAACGCCTGGCATTATTTTGGAATTAGTTGGTTTGGTGAATACCACCTTTTCACCCCCACATGAGCTGGCATGACACAACAGTGTGAGAAAATTAATTGAAAACAGTCATTTATTTCTTAAAAGGAAACGTCCTGAGTTTTCTGTTGCAGGTAGATGTTCTCTCTTGCTTTCCCACTACTTCTGTTTGGTGTAAATGCCCTAGATCAACTAAAGTAAGCATGCACAAATGTCACTTGATTGTCCTTGAACATCCTGTGTTTCAGGAATTCTGCCTATGGCATTTGACCTCTGATGGCTCTTTTACATGTGCAGGTTGCAGTCGTGGGGTGATGAATATGCAGCTAGCTATGAATGTATCTCAGTCATAGGATGTAATGATCCCAGTCAGCCAGGCTTGTACACGGCTTAATACCATTTACATTCCATTGGGAAGCTGCTTATCTTCTGTAGTTCTATCTGTTTTATCTCTGGGCTGTTTTCCATTAAAATATTTTCAAGAACTTTATCAAATGACCTTAATTATGTACTGAATATTGCAGCAAAATAAATAGTTTCTTGAGCTGTCTAGAATATTATTTAAGCACTTACAGGAAACAATTGAAAAGGTGTGAAATACTTTAATGTTGCATTTATTTTCTCCATGTATCAATTAAAACGAAGAACATTTCATATTAAAAATACTTGCTATTAAACACTATAAGCTGTTTTATAATATAGTTAATTGGGGGGGAAGAATCCCACAAATTAATATTTTTAGATTGCTTTTTCCTTCAAGAGCAGACATGGGTATTTTCTTCCCTCACAGTTTCCCCCACCAGCTGCTTAGCTACCTAGAGAATTTATGGGGCAGAAGGAACTTAGGTGAGAAATCTGCTTATGGATCTACAGCTTTACCTTTAGTTTGGCCTATAGTTACTGCTACCTCTAGCTGGTTAAATTACAGGTTTTACTAAGATTATGAAACATTTTTATTACTACTCCTTTAATAGAGGAGATGCCCAAACAAAGCTCCCACTCTCCTGGCTTTATGCAAGAGATACAAAACTGAATGATTCAAGAGGGCTTCTCTATGCAGGCAATAGGATTGCACTGTACAAAATGCTTCAGAAAATTACTTGGATGAATTCTGAGGGACTGTGGTCTACACTGCTATGTATAGCCCACTGTAAGCAGGATGCCACTGTGTATTTTTTGCATCATTTAATGTGTCATTTGAATACGAAGGTTCTGCTTCAGTTCTGTCTTTAGATTACTGGTTAGGATTGCCAGCTCTGGGTTGGGAAATACCTGGAGATTATGGGGATGGAGCCCGAGGAGGGCGGGGGTTCAGGGTCATAATGCCATAGAGTCCAACTTCCAAAGCAGCCATTTTCTCCAGATGAACTGATCTCTGTCACCTGGAGATCAGTTGTAATAGGAGATCTCCAGCCACCACCTGGAGGCTGGCAACCCTATTACTGTTTGGTTCTATTACCCTAATCTTACTCCACTGTTTATTGAATATCCCATCCTGTAGACTTTATTGACTCACTCTCTATAATTTGCCTTGAGTCCAAGTGAGAAAAGTGGACTATAAATAACAACAACAAAAAAGTGTTTAACGATCACACAGAAGCATCTTGTGGTAAAAACACCATAGATACAATTTCTCAACACGTTTTTCAGTTAAATAATTTTATTGAAATACAAAACAGGCTCATGATATTTGGTAGTTAATATTTGATTTGATAAATTATGGTCAAGAACAAATGTGTCATTATTCAAACCACCATGTAAAAATAATTATTGCTTGACTAATAGAAATTGATATGAACAAACACATACAAAAAATAGTTCTGAAATGAAAGTACAGTGAGCAGTCTTAAATTACACAATTCCCAGTAATGCCCATTATGTGTTTGGGTCTCCTCCAGATGTATGCCTTAAGTGCTATCTAGACTGTGAAAAAGTTACTTGGCTTCATGTTTTCTGAACTGTTCTCTCCCCCCCCCCCTTAGTGGTTTATGCATTTATGCATAGATAATTGTGCTAGCATTGTAACCTTGAGATTACTGTCTCTTGGGGAGGTGTTCACCTCTAGCACAGTATCTACAAAGCATAGAAGTACAGCATGGTAGGCATATTTTCTTGACACCATAGAAGAATAAATAGATGAAGATTATCTCAGCCTTCCATATATTGACTCTGAGTAGTAATCACATGTGGAAAGCAATCTATTTTATTGCTTAGATAAGATCACAGGCTTTATCCGAGCTTTCCACAAACAGAAACAAATTTGCAGAAGAGCCTTTTTTCCTCTTTGCAGTCTTTCTTTTCTATGGTGCATACTGAAGTATGCTCAGAAATTGTGGGGAGGGGGTAGAAAGGTGCAAATGGAGAAAATGGCAAAAATCCTTCCCCCAAACTTGCTTTGTTTACAGGAATGCTCAGGTCCAACCCAATGCCTAAATGCACACAGGAAAGAGATTATTCAGGGTACCACAATTAAACCCAGAGCAGAAATGCACTTGATCCTTCAAGTAAAATGCTGTTTAGGAAGAGAATACACGCTAACTCATGGTAAGATACTGCTGTAGTGCATACCAGCCTGTGAGAAATGGTCCTAAGCATGTTTGTTTGAAATGAGTTGTGGCTGTGAAACATCTGTACAGGTGAGGGGAGAAGATGCTTGTGAGTTATGCTGTTCTAAATGATTTGAAGCAGGGCCTGTGCATCTCCCCTGTGAAAATCTGCTTAGGCTGCAGATATTCTAACATGGGTTGGAAGAAGAAACATGTATGACCCTCCCCCCCAGCTCACTTCAGAGATATTAACCTATTTTGATTGGGTGGGGGAAACCACTGGCTTGATTGAGTGGAGGCTTGTGCAGAGCTGAACACACAGAGAAGACCACCTTTTCAATACAGATGATGGGTGGAGTACCAAGGGGTGGGTTTTTCTCCCTCCCTATGCTGCATGTTATTCACTGTAAGTAAATGCTCCATGACAGTGGTCTGGCAGAGCTGCATTTGGAAATAATGAATGACTGATTTATTGCTACTGTAGATAACTGCAAACACTGGGCTTTTATATACAACCTAAAATGTCCAGATAGCTCCTGAAAAAAATACTGTATGGGAAAACTGCAATCCAGTTTATACTATGGAAAAAATGCCATGAATTGAGTGGCCATTATTTATATGATGGGTGTGTATTATATATAGTCACAGCTGGTTTAATGGGGGAATGCTAGGGGGATGAACCCTGACAACCAGCTCTAATGCTAAGCAGTTTCTAAGCTCTACTGAAAGTTTTAAATAAGTCCCCAATATCTTAAACAAGCATTTTTACTTCTAAATAGTTACCACATTACTATTGCCCCAGTAATTAACCTATGTGTCAGCCCCTTTACTGCCTTCAGTTTGGGAGATAATAACACTGATAGTAACACTTCCACCGTAGACTTCTGCACTGATACCTAAGCTTAAAAGTAACAAAAATATTTATCATATAAACACTGTACATTTATTAAATACATTTAGCACTGCATTCATGAATGGTAAAGGATATGGAATGAAGTTGGACAGTTCTGCAGAAAATGAGATGCACCCTTTTTTTGTAAGCAAAAATAAAAGCATTGGTTAGTATCTTCACTTTTATGGAAAAAAACCCATATTGGTAATTTTCTGAAGCTGTTGTCATTTCTTTGCTCTTCCCTGAAAACTTCATTTATCCTGAACAGCGTGCTTGAAAAATGCAAGTACTTGCCTTGCTGAAAACCTGTGGAAACAAAAAGCTTAGGAAGCATTTGACTAACATTTACTTGAAAGTCATCTAGAAATTTCCTCAGACTTTTGGAGAGTAAATTTCTGAAATGTAGTCATTCGGCTCTTCAACATTCTCATTTACCTTGCTTGTGTGTTCCTATTTCTTCAGGGGGGTTTCTTTTCTGCATGTGTTTTGCCCCTTCTAGTGGTTGATTCAACATTACATTGCTTTAAAAAGGTAAAGGTTCCCTTGCTCGAAAGCCAGTCGAATCCGACTCTAGGGTTGCGGTGCTCATCTCCGTTTCAAAGCCGAAGAGCCAGCGCTGTCCGAAGACGTTTCCGTGGTCATGTGGCCGGCATGACTAAACACCAAGGCGCACGGAACGCTGTTACCTTCCCACCGAAGTGGTACCTATTTATCTACTTGCAATTTCTTGCTTTCGAACTGCTAGGTTGGCAGGAGCTGGAACTAGAGACAGGAGCTCACCCTGTGAGGAAAATGAAAATCTGGAAGAGCCCTTTGTCCCATACTTCCAGGGTTCTTTGTCGATAAACGTTTCATACATTTGAGCTGTAGAGCCAAACCCAGAAGAGAACACTATGCAAAGAGATGGGGTCCCCCCCCCCATTTCTATTGATTTTTATTTCTAGGTACAATGTCTAGTGGTGTCCCATGCAGCTCACCAGGACCCTCTGACCCTGAGGAGAAGCTTTTGGGGAGATAAAGGGAATTGCAGCAGGAAAGGGAAGTAGTCAGTATTATCTATTCTGTGGGCATAACATTGCTTTTGGTTCACTGGATACAACCATTTTGCGAACAATTTTCCTGCACCCAACAGAGTTTATTCAAAGGTCACTTTCTGGCATATTAGTTTTACCTTCCCAACCACCTTGTGAGCTAGGGTAAGCAGAGAGGCAGAGTTGGTTCCTGTGACCTGTCAGTGGAAGGGACTGCCCATCACTAATCTTCCTGGCTTAGCTCCTTTCCCAGTAGTCCTTTCTGAACCTGTGAAGGTTTGTTCCTGGACTTGTGGGACCCACATACGGTAGGGAGGAGAAAGGGAGCAACATTGTGCTTTCTGCTGTTCTGACAGCCGACCTCCCCCCACTGCAGCCTCCTGATCTGCATGGCTATTACTCCACCAGTTGCACATGCCCCCGGGAATAAACTTTCCTGGAATCAGAAATGGCTGCTAGGGAAATAGGTGGCCCTTGCATGGTCCTCACGTGGTCCTGCCCTGCATCCATCCCAATATATGTTAAATGATACATTTCTGCTGAACAATGAAAAACATTTTAAAGGTTTGGTTTCTTTCGACATTCAATGGTAATATAAAACCAAAAGAGGTCTCTATGGTGGAACCAAGCTTCTATGGGCAGAGTGATCTCATGGAAATGTTTATACTGCTTTCCCTGATCTCCTTCCCTCTCCCCCAGCCTCATTCTGTGCCCTCCCCCCAAAGCCATGCATGATGAAAGACTTCAGGTACCATTGAGAATTGGAGAAAAGGTTCCACTGCTCTCTTACATGAGCAAAGTTTACAATAAAAGCTTGAGCTCTGCTTGTGTAAAAGCTTGGATTCGCCCAGCTGCTCTCCACTGCAGCCCCCTTGATCACATGGCATTTCTTTCTGAAAAGCCCTTCGGCTGTGGCTCTTTGAAGTTTTCAAAAGACGACAGGAAGGTCATAATGGCCTCTGAACTCTTTTCCCCCAGAAGCCTTGGGTCCAAGCCATTATCAACAGTGATGGTGTTATGCAAATTTCCACAAACCTTTCCCCCCCATCTGGCTGTTGGAATCCAGGGCTTCAAATACTAACTTCTCAGTCGTTTTGAGTCTGGTGGCCTGCAGTGGAAAACAAGGGTAAGTGTTTGCTGCCCGTTACACAAGCTACCGGTGCCAGCAAGAGAGAACAGACATCACCGTGCAGAAGGGCCATCAGATGAGCTTCAGTAGTTGAATGTTTGGCTACGAAACTGCTACAGAGACATCACAGATTATTAGTGTTGGTGGGATTAGTATTTTTAGTTCTGGAATACTGAAGGCAAAATTAGATGATAATTTAAAAAGTTGATTGTTAACAAGAACAATGTTACAACTCTAGTAAGTAGATGGAGGAGTTTCAGCATGCATTTTACCTCCACGCTCTCTTTGGTTTCTGTGATCTTGTAACGTTTCTTGATCAATGCTTTCTGATGAACTAACACAAGCACTTACACTACATGGCCCACGGCAAAAACTACTGAGGGGTTCATCATGATCAAAAACAGGATTAATTCTTACAGCAGTCTCAACGTTGCATCGGCTGAGAGAAGAATTTCTACAAGGCAGAACAGGTTTGTTTATGGTAAGGCTTCTCATTTGCAGCTTTAACAGGACAAAAGTTTGAAGGGAAATAACATTTTTAAGAAAGCGAATGAAGGGTTGAGCTGCTTACTCAAAATTAGGCTTGTTTTTGCATTTTCTTCGTAACTTAATTATTAAAGTGATGAGAAGAAAAATGAAGCATAATGAGCCAACTATCACAGCTTTGGGAACGATGGATCGGGGAGGTGCTGGAGCGTATTTTGCACAATGCTCTCCTCTGTTTCTATGTACGGGGCATCTAAAATGTGGAGGGGAGAGGGAAGCAAAGCAATATATGTAAAAATAAACCCAAGGGCAACGAAACCCTGCATCTATTCATCAACACCTTTCCAGTATAGGAGAAATCCTGCAAATAGGTGGAAAAATAGCTGTCATAAATTAAACGAAATGGATCACCTCTCAGCTAGTTTTCTGTGTGAAACAATATGATGACATGAGATTAAATCTCTTTATGGTCAATGCAGATGAACAAAGAACAACTGAACAGCGATGTTTCTTCTCCTAAGGTAAGGCGATCAAGTTGGCAGAGATACAGTCTCACTGAATCTGCAGAATTAATGTGGGCTTCTATGCCTAGAGCTTTCCACAGGGCTGGTTCATAGGTGAGGTGCCAAACAGCTAGCTATAAGCGAATGGTGCCATGTGTACCTCTGGTCAAAGGAAGAAGAGTATTGACAGAGCATACACACCGACTGTCATGATTGCAGCAATTGTGTGTAACACTACAAACAGCTGCTTAACAAATATGTCATCAGAATAAATGCCAGTTGTGTCCTGGTTCACATGATCTCCCATATGGAAACATGGCATAGGTGTCTTTCCTAACATATGCAGCATCATGCCCAGATGTCTGCCACAAATCAGAGCTCACGACCTGGTACTCCACATGCTCTCAACATAAGGAAAGGTGCTCTCAACATAAGGATTGTCTACTAGAGAAAACATTTTAGTACCTTCTCCCCCACCTCCAGCAAAAAGTGGATTACAAGGACAGGGGGCAAGATCTGTTTCAAAACTTTACAGTCAGTACTCCTCTAAAGGACTATAGGTGCATATGGGTTCATTTTTAGTCTAATTAATATACTAAGATTTCAATGAGGTATGGTTTCCTTAGTCTACCCATAAATATCAAATACGTTATGTGAAAATTACAGGCTAGTATTTTTGGTTATTGACTTTCAAAACAAGCTACACCTAAACAAAATATCTGAGCTGTAGATGTGATAATCAAAACTTGATGACAGGTGCCCAAAATTAGGCAAAAATATTTAATTAAATCCCACTCTACCTTCTGCTTCAGGATTACTATGAGGTAGGTTTTGATTTGTGACCCGTTTTGTGGCTGAGGGGGGTAAACAGTACCCTATGAACCGTTCATGATAAATGTAGAAACATAACATTGGTCCATCTGACTCAGTATTGTCTATTCAGACCAGCAAAGGTTCTCCAGGTTCTCAGGTAAAATGCTATAGTGGTACAGTTATTGCAGAGTAAAAATTGTATTTACAACAGTTAATTACCTACAGACGGCTCCTCTTCCTGGAACTAATTCACATTTGCCACCATTAATACACAGGTTTGGCTCAATCTCACACAGGCTACGGCATGGCTGTCCATCTTTTCTTACGTAACCAGGTTTACAAAGACAATCCGCCTCTTTTGTCCACTCATTCTTTATGCAGTGTGAGAATTCATCACATGCCATGAACTTGCAAGGGTCCGCTTGATCAGCTGTAATGGGAGGAAGAAATCTTTTAAACATGTTCATTGATGCATTGCCACAGTGTACTTGGCAAAACCCCAAAGCAACTAGCAAGTACCAGACAGGGTTGCCCCAGTGATACAGCAGAGCCACTGTGTCCATCATGAAAGCCTGTCTTGGAAGAAACAGAATCACCTCAGTTTGCGCCCACAATCTGTAATGATACATTTTAAACAGCCTGGCTTTTTACAGTTTTTCTTTCTCTTTTTTTTAAAAATCATTTTATTTTCAGTTTTCCATAACTTACATACATTTATCTCTTATTTTCTAACAATTCGGGGTTAGCATTACAACTTTTCTTCGTACCATTTTATTGCATTTTGCCATTTCTGTTTAAATTTTTCCTCTGATTTTCCCGCCAAAAACATATTCAACTTATCCATTTCAATTACTTCAAAAAGAATGCTAATCAGTTCTTCCTTACTCGGTATACTGTCAGTTTTTCTATCTGCAAGTGAGCCATATTTACTTTTGAGTGGAACTGAATAGTACAGAGAACTACATGACTGCCCGTTTATTTAGAAGCCAATGTCCTCAGGGTATGCAATCAACTTTTCTGTATTATAACGAATATCTGTGTGCGTATGTTCTCAGCATTTCCCTGGGAAGATATCAAAATGCATTGAGGATTTCTATTCAAAACTGTTTGAGCTCTCCTCTGCTTGGTGCGGCCTGTCCCTGGTTGTTTAATTGTTGTAAGAACCTTAAAAAAGGATTAAAAAAAACACCTTAGGATAAAAAAACTGGACTGCTGCCAGAATTCAAGGCCCATGTAATATCCCCATACAGACCTGATATGTTGTGTATTTTCCTGCCACAGTATGCAATGATGTAATGGGGAAGCACACATTTTAGCAAAGTCAGGACACAAGAGAAACTTGATGAAGGCCTGTTTGTTTGTTTTTTGGTGGTAGCAGCCCTCTATTACTCTGTCTAAATTGTGTAACAAAATTTAGACCCAGTGCAGATGACTGGCTTGACCATTTCCATTTCATAAAATATGTAGTTTTTCTGTTGTGTATAATCATCTCCTGCGAAGTTATTCCCCTAAGGAGTAGAGTTCCATGGCTATACTCGTCTTTGTCTTCCATGCTGCTTCTCCATGGTTTTCAGATTTCACAGTGTCAAATGTCATGTACGCTGCCTTTTTTGTCTTTTTAATTTTTAAAACAATTTTTGTTTCAGTTTGGAATGTTTGTTATTTCTTTCTTAAAAAACATGAATGGGTAGGTATCTCTGAAGTTATGTTTTGTGATGAATCTGTTGGATTTGTGCATATGCAGTTAATTTTGATCTTTCCCTCCATTTCATACTCGTGGTAAACATGAAGAAGAAGAAGAAGAGGTTGGATTTATACCCCGCTCTTCACTACCCAAAGGTGTCTCAGAGCGGCTTACAAACTCCTTTCCCTTCCCCTCCCCACAACAGACACCCTGTGAGGTAGGTGGGGCTGAGAGAACTCTGACACAAACTGCTCTTTTTCAAGGACAGCTGTGCCAGAGCTTGTAACTGACCCAAGGTCACATCAGCAGGTGCAAGTGGAGGAGTGGGGAATCAAACCCGGTTCTTCCAGATTAGAGTCCGCACACTTAACCACTACACCAAACAGCATGTGCCGAAAGAGCAAAATCCCTTTACTGAAAAAACTTGTATAAAATATGTATGTATACATATATATATGTACATATTAATTAAAAAACACATGACATTTAAGACATGGAATTCATTGCCACAGGAAGTGGTGGCAGCTACAAGCACAGACAGATTCAAGAGGGGACTGGATAAACATAGGGAGCAGAGCTCCATCAGTAGCTATTAGCCACATGGTAAAGATGGAACACTGTGTCTGGGGCAGTGATGTTCTGTATTCTTGGTGCTTTTGGTGATAATAGTAGGAAGGCTTCTGGAGTTCTGGGACCACTAGTGACACCTGGGTTTTGGCCACTGTGTGACACAGAATGTTGGACTAGATGGGCCATTGGCCTGATCCAACATGGCTTCTCTTATGTTCTTATGAAATCGGTTTGTTTTATAAAAACAAAGTACAAAATATAATAATAAGAAGAGATTTGAATTATACCCCTCCCACTACCTGAAGGAATCTTAGAGCAGTGGGGAATCAAACTCGGTTCTCCCAGATTAGAGTCCGTACTCCTAACCACTACACCAAACAGGCATATCAAAAATAGGGGTCTATTGTAAGCTGCAAATTGAAAACACTACCTGCAATCAGACTTCAGCTGATGTTATTTTGCGTCTTTTATAGCACTGGTAAGAGACTCTATTGGCCCTTTTATTTTGCATTGCTGGCTGTTATAAAATTATAAATGATCTGAATAAGAGCCACTCGAATCCGACTCTAGGGTTGTGGTGCTCATCTCTGTTTCCAAGCTGAAGAGCCAGCGCTGTCCGAAGACATTTCCGTGGTCATGTGGTTGGCATGACTAAAATCCAAGGTGCACGGAACACTGTTACCTTCCCACCGAAGTGGTACCTATTTATCTACTTGCAATCCTTTGCTTTCGAAATGCTAGGTTGGGTTTGTCTAAACATATTGTTAAATTCTTTCTTTGGATATATAAAAAGGCATAATTCTTTATTTTCTTCTGGATATTAATGTAATGGTCTTACACCATTAACAATCTCAGAAATTCCCCATTCCTTTCGTAGCTTTCCTCTTCTTCTTGATTTTCTGATTTCTCCTCTTAAGTTTTAAAGTCTTAATTTTGTGTCTTTTTTCCTTATAAGTGTAGAAATCTTCTGAGTATAAACATCTGTACTCAATCTTTAGAGTAGTTTGTAGATCCAAGTGTTGGTTTCTTTTGTCTCTCTGAGGTGACATGTGACTCCTTATTTTGGCAATTTCATCACTGATGGTTCTTTTTTAAAGTCTCTGGTACACATTTGTGGAAGTTTTGTTTCTCTTCATAGGTGCAAACTCTATTCTGTGGATCATGTCATCTTGATTGTAGGTTTCCTCAGTATCCTCTACACAGTCATGTCTTTTTTCCTCCTCGTTCCAGGCTATCTGAACTGTTTCCTTCTTAGTTTGTTGCATCAGCATTTCTGTTTCCTCTTGTGTAGGGTAAAAAATTTCGTTGACTGCCCTTTCTACAACTACCATAGCTGTATTTTGAATTAAACTATGCAAATCCTTTAAGGAGACCTGTAATAATTGAATGCTTATAAGTTCAATTGTATCTGAAAATAAAGCCTTTGGCACCCTTTGAAGTCTATCTGTGCCATCCATTTTTCAACATGTTAAAACCAAAGAATCTCTAAAAATATTTTCCAACAAAGTTTTACAATGGCACCACGTCTAATAAGCATATAATCAACAATAATAAGCATATATCAACAATTATTATAGTCATAACATGTCAGGAATGTTATCTATTATTTACATCTCAAGACACTGAAATCAGAACAAAATAAAGATCCATAGTTTCAGCAAAGGAAAACAAAAAATTGTTATGGGAATATAATAAGTGAAAAAAATAGGGTAAGGTCCAATTTCCTTTTTCTCCTTGAGAGATCAAGTCTTCATATTCCATTTATTTAAAGTATAAACAACTTTAGTCCTTCTTTCAGCGTCTTCATGTTGTTCCAGCTGCTTTCTTTTTATTTCCAGACAAGGGAAAAAAGGGCGAGGGGAGACTCTGTTTCTGTTCCCCAAGATTCAGAGTCAAATTCAACTAGTTTTTCTCCAATTTTATATTCCACAAAATATAGTCGTAGAGAAGATCTTTTTCTTTATTTTCTTTGCCCAAGAGGCTATTTGAGAAGTTGCTTTGAATTCTCTTTGTAGCTGCCAGAAAGAAAGGAAGGGGGCAGGAAGTGAATTCTTCACCCCTCCATTCCATTGTCTTTTTAAACTTTAAAGGGGCTTTAACGATGGATAGTACATTTTCTGATATTGTTGCTTTAAGATGTACTCACTGTGTTATGCTTCGTCAATGTTATGGATGAGGTCCCAGCTTCTCCCCCCTCCATCGGGGCAGTCACGACTGCGTGCAGCCATGTCTGCATGGGCGCTCTCAGCTGGCTGCTGCATCGGGGCACATTCAGATCTCCACCCGCTCGCTGCCGCTTGTCATTGGAGTTTGGGAGCCCCCGAACCCCTCTAAGGAAGCCAGCAATCTGGTCAACACTTGGGAGAGCTTCCCAGTGTGACTGTTCTCATCACACTGAAACCCCGCCTCAAGAAGTGACATACTTTCTGAAGTTATCTGGAAGTGTCTTTTTGCATATAAGCCTCTATTCTTTCATGCTTTACGATCTGCTAACAAGACTCTGTTCATATTCCATCATTGTGGATACAAGTCAGCATCTACCAGGATCAGTTGAATTGCCCCATGTTATGGAAAGTCCTCCCCCACCAGATACTTGCTTAGCCTCAATGTGTCTTTCACTTATGAAGCAGAAAATATCCTTGTTGTGCCAGGCCTTTTAACTGAGACTATCATTTTCAGTTTTAACCAGCTGCTGTTCTGATTTACTAAATTTTTATTGGGCTTAATGATTGCATTCTAATTGTTGTAAGCATTTTTATGTTGTAAACTAGATTAGGAAAAAAACAGCTACCTCCAGCAAATAAGTTAATAAAAATAAAAGACATTTGACTGCTGCAGTAGATTTCATACTATATGCTACAGCAGTGTTGTCACAGCCTGAAATTCACATTTTCTTACTTTGTCAGCCAAAGTTTCTTTGCCTTGAATTAATTTACATCTGCCACCATTAACACACAAACAAATCAAGGATGAACAGAATAAAGCTAACAAGTGGGAACCCAACGGGTGCTGAGAACATAAATGCCCCTTCTTCAGTAGCTAGGGTTGCCAACTCTAGGTGGAGGGTGTGGAGCCTGGGGGAGGGTGGGCTTTGGGAGGGGCATGATGCTATAGAGTCCATACTTCAATAGATGCTATAGAGTCCATACTTCAAAGCAGCCATTTTCTCTAGCAGAACTGGTTTATATTGTCTGGAGATCCATTGTAATTCTGAGAGGACTATTTAGGACTCCAAGAAATTAAGGTATTCCAATGAATCATAGATTACTGTGTCTGCGTATAAACAAGGATGCCGATTTAGGATGCTGAACTACAAAAGCTTTGCACCATTGGGGCAGTATTCTGAAATTCATCAAGCCATACTAGGGTTCTATACTGTATTAGCAAGAATGTATTTGGGAGACCAGCTGAGCTCTGAGCATGTACTGTATTAGCAAGAATGTATTTGGGATTGCTTTGCTCACTTCTCAGTATGACAGCTGAAGAACATTTAAACATAAATATAAATGAAACATTTCTATGGAACACTATGCCGACAAATAATATGATCCCCTGAACAAACGGAACATGCCCAGTTAGCATGAAAAATTAAGTGGCAACTGAAGGGTATTGTAATGTATTGAAACGATTACATGAATCACCTCATAGGACTTACATGTTAAGCTTCGAGCCAAACCAGGGCTCCACTGAATGAACTTCCTATTGGTCGCTCTGCAACAGCGACCAATCAGAACTGTGCCTTTTCCCTGCGAGGGAAAGACTTTCATTGGTCCTTAACTAAGCAATCTCATTGGTTGTTAATTGTAAATAGGCGTGGCTACATTAGCCCGGTTATGTTTAAAAGGAGCATAAGCTCCCACTGTTTTCTGTTCTGGTTTCTTACTGAGTTAGTGCTTGCTCGTTACTTCCAATAAAGCTGAATCACTTGCTGAATCACTGTACGAGTCCTTTGTTAGCGCGATCTAACAATTGGCGACGAAGGTGGGATGTTAGAGCAGGTAGGCAGCCCTGCGGACATCCACACTTCGGACTCGGAAGAAAGCGGGCAAAGCACAGCAGCCGATCCGGCGGAGGCGCCACCAGCTCTGGTGCCCAAGTCTCCCACGATGGCTGGAAGCCAGAAGTTCGAGTGCTTCGAACCCTCCTCAGAAGACTGGGACTCCTACCTGTCCAGGTTCGAGTTCCATCTGGAAACGCACGACATTACCGACGCGACCAAGAAGCGGGCGTGCCTCCTGAGTTCCTGCGGGAAGGGAACCTTCGACATAGCCAGGTCGTTGGTGGCCCCCACGGATATTAAAACTGTCACCTACGCTGACATCACGGAGAAGCTTAAGGCTCACTATTCTCCACAACCGTCGGAGATCGCCTGCCGGCACGCTTTTTACAAGCGGAACCAGGCCGGAGGCGAGACCATCGCAGATTTCGTGGCGGCCCTTCGCAAAGCCGCACGACCATGTAATTTCCACAACGTGGAGGAAGCCCTCAGAGACCGTCTCGTCTGCGGTCTCAAAGATGAAAGGCTGCAACAGAGGCTGTTCGCCCGCACCACCCTGACCTGGGCAGTGGCCTACGAAGAGGCCGTGGCCGCGGAAGCAGCGGAGAAGTCCACGAAGGAGGTCCGCCAGCGGGTGGCAGAGCCCAGTATACACGCTCAACGAGACAGCGAGGGCGAAGACGCGGATGATGACGTCAACGCGGTTCGAGGCAAGCGGACCCCAGCGAAGACTACCAACGTCAAGCCTTGCTCCGGTTGTGGCGGGAAACACCAGCGCGACTCCTGTTGGGCTCGTGATGTCGACTGCAGAGCGTGTGGGCGGCGTGGTCATCTGGCCAGAGTCTGCAGATCAGCAAAGAAGGATCCCTCAACTAACAACCGGTCAGCGCAGAGGGGCACTCCAGTCAGCACCCAAGGCAAGACCCGTTCCTCAGCATCGGAAGCAAGCTGCCAGTTGACGGCGACCTTGTCGAGCGCATCGGCCGTAAATCGCACCAGCAGCCAGGGCAAGATCACCGTGACTCCACTCCTCGACGGCCGACCCTGTACAATGGAGGTGGACTCAGGATCGTCCGTGACGGTGATTTCTGCCGCGTCCTGGCGCCAGTTGTTCCCGAACCGAAGCCGGCGGCGGCTCCAGCCTGCGGGAACCAGAGTGTCCGACTTCCAGGGCAACCGAATTCCCTTGGCCGGACGGGACTCTGTTACTGTTGAGTATAAGGGGAAATGTGTTAAACTGTCATTCCTGATTGCAGAGGGAGACCGGGTTAACCTGCTAGGGTTAGATTGGTTTGAGCCATTGGGCATTGGTATTTCTGGGATTAACAGGATGTCTGAAAATAAATGGGGCATGCTGTACGACCTGTTCCCTGATGTATTTGCCGAAGGGTTGGGGAGGTACAAGGGCCCCCCGGTTGCGTTTGACTTAGATCCGTCAGTCAAACCTATTAGGTTGAAGTATCGGAAAGTACCTGTGTCTCTCAAACATAAGGTGGAAAAAGAGATTGACAAACTAGTTGAGCAAGGGGTTTTAGAGCCAGTACCATACAGCAAATGGGAGACCCCGATCGTAACCCCTGTCAAATCAGATGGGTCCATACGACTATGCGCCGATTACAAATGTACGATTAACAAGGCGCTGCAGCAACATTCGTACCCGGTCCCGGTAATAAGCCACATTTTGGCTTCCCTGGGGGGTGGCAAGATTTTCGCCAAATTTGACCTGGCCCAGGCATACCAGCAGTTGCCTGTCACCCCGGAGGCTGCCGAGGCCCAAACAATTGTAACCCACCAAGGGGCTTTTAAAGTGAACAGGCTGCAATTCGGGGTCAACGTAGCACCTGGGATTTTTCAGGGCCTCATGGAACGTCTACTAAGGGGGGTACCTGGCACAGTGCCCTATTTTGACGACGTGCTGATTGCGGGCGGGTCTGAACAGGAACTACTGGACCGGGTTAAAGAGGTCCTCAGGCGTTTTCAAAATGCCGGTCTCAGAGTTAAGCGCTCAAAATGCACGCTCGGGGTGGAAAGTGTGGACTTCCTGGGGTTTCGCATTGACGCAGAGGGAGTCCACCCCACGGATGAGAAGGTATCTGCAATCCAAAACGCCCCCAGGCCGGTGAGTAAGAAGGAGCTCCAATCCTTTTTAGGACTCCTGAATTTTTATCATGCGTTTTTACCGCATAAGGCATCAGTGGCGGCCCCTTTGCACGCGCTTTTGCACAAGGAGGCAAAATGGAAGTGGGGGCAGGCCGAGGAAAAGGCTTTTGTGGGAGTCAAGGAGCTGCTGACATCTAATGCCGTACTCACGCATTATGATGAACACAAGCTCCTGGTGTTAGCTGCTGACGCTTCACCTTTTGGAGTAGGCGCAGTTTTAAGCCATCTGATGCCTGATGGGAGCGAAGCGCCTATCGCTTTTTATTCTAGATCACTATCTGCGGCAGAGCGGAACTATGCCCAGATAGACAAGGAGGGTCTGGCGTTGGTAGCGGCTGTCAAAAAGTTCCATGATTTTATTTTTGGCAGACGATTTTTGCTGGTCACTGACCACAAGCCGCTACTGGGGATTTTTGCGCCCGATAAGCAATTGCCAAACATCATGTCCCCACGCATGCTTAGATGGGCGATATTTTTGCAGGCTTATGATTTTGACTTAGAGCACCGGCCTGGGAAAGCGATTGGGCATGCGGATGCCCTCAGCCGGTGCCCGGTGCCGGACATTGGCGCAGACCCTGCCCCCGCCTGTGAGGTCTTGGCAATTGAGGAGCTTCCTCGACCCCCGGTATCATCCAGGGACATTGCAGCACACACGGCCAAGGATAGCGTGCTGTCCCGAGTATTAAACTGGGTTTGGAGGGGGTGGCCGGTTGGAAGCGTTGAACCGGAGTTCGGCCCTTACAAAAGCCGTCAAAATGAACTATCCATTTCTAAGGGCTGTGTATTATGGGGGAACAGGGTGGTGGTTCCTGACAAACTCAGGACGAGAGTGTTAGAGTCGCTGCACGAGGGTCACCCCGGTATGGTACACACCAAAGCGTTGGCCAGAGGGTATGTCTGGTGGCCGGGGCTGGACAAAGAGATCGAAGAATGGGTACGAGGGTGTCCCAAATGCCAGCAAGTCAGACCCGATCCCCCACAAGCTACACCCCAAGGCTGGGAGTCATCTGGTAAACCCTGGGCCAGATTGCATATAGATTTTGCTGGCCCTCTCCAAGGGCAAATGTTCCTAATTGTGGTGGACGCTATGTCCAAATGGCTGGAGGTCGTGCATATGAAATCGACCACATCACTTGCTGTGATCCATGCGCTCCGCCGACTTTTTGCCACCCACGGGTTGCCTGACGTCATCGTCAGTGACAACGGGCCTCAATTTGTGTCTGAGGAATTTAGGCTCTTCCTCACGAGTAATGGCATACGCCAAATGACTTCGGCCCCTTTCCATCCGGCATCTAATGGCCAAGCCGAACGGATGGTCAGGACGGCCAAAGAGGCCCTGGGTAAAATGGACGAAGGGGACTGGAGCCAGAGGCTGGGCTCCTTTCTTTTGCTGCAGCACACCACCCCCTGTAGTGCTACAGGCCGTAGTCCGGCCGAATTGTTAATGGGGCGGAGACTCACGACCCGTTTGAACCGAATGCACCCAGACCTCACTGAAGAGCAATCCGAGCGTACCACGGCGCAACCGAAGGTGCGCATGTTTGAAAAAGGGGACAAGGTTTTCGCACGAAATTATGCAAACGGGCACTTATGGCTTCCTGGGGTTATATCCGACTCTGTGGGTACTCGAATGTATGTGGTGCAGTTAGCTGACGGTCGAATATGGCGGCGCCACATAGATCAGTTAAGGAGACGTTGGGCTAGGGACAGCGCTGACTCTCCGACGGCTGAATCCCCTGATGTCGAGTGGACACCCCCAGAGCAGGCGGTGAGTACCGAAAGGCCCGGTACTGTCCCCGAGTCAGGGCAGAACCCTGTGTGCGGGGCTGAAATCCCAGTCGAGTCTGTGCCTGATCCAGGCTGTAGTGAACCCCACTCTGACCCACAACCTTGTCTGCCCATGGAGCCTGCACCGCTCCGCAGGTCCCAGCGTTCGCGGCAAATGCCGACTTATCTGAAGGACTATGAGTGTAAATACTGTTGGAATAACTGATGTACAAAGGTTGATTGCATGTTTGTAAATAATAAAACAATTGGGATGATGGCTTAACTTAGGGGGGAGGAATTGTAATGTATTGAAATGATTACATGAATCACCTCATAGGACTCCCATGTTAAGCTTCGAGCCAGACCAGGGCTCCTCTGAGCGAACTTCCTATTGGTCGCTTCGTAACAGCGACCAATCAGAACGATACCATTCCCTAGGAGGGAAAGACTCCCATTGGTCTTTATTCTAGCAATCTCATTGGTTGTTATTTGTAAATAGGCGTGGCTACATTAGCCCGGTTATGTTTAAAAGGAGCATAAGCTCCCACTGTTTTCTGTTCTGGTTTCTTACTGAGTTAGTGCTTGTTCGTTACTTCTAAATAAAGCTGAATCACTTGCTGAATCACTCTACGGTTCCTTTGTTAGCGCGATCTAACACTTAACCCACAGGGGTCTTCAGTTTTGTTCAGCTGGTGAGCAATGCTCCCTCTACGCTGTGGAGTCTTGTGAGCAAAGATTCTACTTTGTGAGCTACCGGCATTAAAGTTGTGAGGGAGCGATTTGGCTACTGCAGAAATTAGTTCGCTCCGGAGCCATCCCTTCCTGGGCTAAGGCAAAAAATGTGCAAGCTGGAGGCTAAAAAAACTGTGAGCTAGCTTACACTAACTCAGCTTAGAGTGAATGCTGCTTGTGAGTGCTTCTGGGATTTTGAGAACAGGCTCCACCATAAAAGGGCTGCTGTGGTGGCCTGGATGAATCACAAAAGGGTGGGAGGTGGCAAGTTAAGCATTGACTTGAATGTATGTAAATAATAAAACAAATGGATGATGACTTAACTTAGGGGGGAGGAATTGTAATGTATTGAAACGATTACATGAATCACCTCATAGGACTCCTATGTTAAGCTTCGAGCCAGACCAGGGCTCCTCTGAGTGAACTTCCTATTGGTCGCTTCGTAACAGCGACCAATCAGAACTGTGCCTTTTCCCTGCGAGGGAAAGACTTTCATTGGTCCTTAACTAAGCAATCTCATTGGTTGTTATTTGTAAATAGGCGTGGCTACATTAGCCCGGTTATGTTTAAAAGGAGCATAAGCTCCCACTGTTCTCCGTTCTGGTTTCTTACTGAGTTAGTGCTTGTTCGTTACTTCCAATAAAGCTGAATCACTTGCTGAATCACTCTACGAGTCCTTTGTTAGTGCGATCTAACAGGTATGGTGGAAAGAAGACAAGCCCTGATTAGAACCAGCCAAATGACATTATAGTGTGCAAGCTTTTGAATTCTTCAGAGCTCTTCTTCAGGCTGAATGTTACCAATAGCTAACTAAATAAAAAGACTAAATTAAAATAAATTAAAAAATATTTTAGAAGCGTTTTTGAGAAGGATATGATGCTGAAGCTTGGTCAAGCCTGCATTGCAGCTTAGATGCAGAGCTGCTTCAAGTTGTGCTTATTTCCCAGCTATTTGGGCAAGAGGCAGTAAATCAATTGAGCTCCATAGGCATCAACAAAGCCCAGCCAATGTCTCTAATTTAAAGAAACTGCAGGTGGAGAGACAGAGGTGGAGGTGGAGAGACGGATTGGTCTGGTAATTCAGTTTTGCAAGTGATTTTGTCCCCTTACCCACACCAGATTTCTTCATTAGTTTCCCACCAAACATTCACACAAGCAAAATTGCATCCACGATATAGCTGAACATGACAGCTCTTGCCTGAGCCAACAATGTCTTTGCTGATTCAACACAGTAATCTAATATGGTACAGTTTACACAGGAAAAGTAGCACCCACTGCAATGATGGTGGATAAACACCATGGATTGCTTTTGATTCTCTTCTCTTTTTCCAGTAAGCTAATACTAGTCCTGAGGCACTGCTGTTTTTCTTTCCCACTCTGACTCTCTAAGGGCTCCCTTATTATATGGATGTTATGATTTTTTGCCAAAGCTTTCTGCAAATAATGAACTACATATTCTTTAATAGATTCTTGGGATGTCTTATGAATATTGTTAGTTTTGGTTGATTGCGATCAACTATCTGTGAATTTTAAAAAAGAGAGCAAATATTTCACTGGTTTAACTATAGCACTGTTTCCACTAGGTGGCTCTCATTTTCAAAAATCGGCTTTATTTTACATTGGCAACTGAATTTTGGGGCTGTCGTTTTTTCTGAGCTGACAAATGTGAACATGACAGAAAATTGTAAACCTTTCTATGAGCTGCTGCTTCTGTTGAGTCTTGTGCCAATTATATATGTAGCATTTTGATTCTGCATGTATGTAAAGATGCTAACTTGTCTCTCTAAACTATACAAATCTTCCTACTCATGGGGGGGGGGAGAGAGAAAGGAAACTAAACAAACAGAACTATTTCTATATATGTACAGTCTTTAAAACCAGTATCACATGTCAGCATGCTGCACTTAGACATCTAATTCTAATTCTAATTAGAGTGGCTGTCCAAGATCAAACATGGAATAAATATAATGAATAATTATATTTACAGTTAATAATTATATATACACAGTTAAGATAAATATACTTGATCAGATCCAGGAGGTATTGTTGATTTGTTAAACTACCATTATTGTTCCTAGCCAGTGCAGCTGCCACACAATTGGAGTCATATGAGCTGACCATGATGTTCCAGTCACCAACCTGGCAGCTGCATTCTGAACCACCTGCAGTTTCTGAAACACTTTCAAGGGTAGCCCTACGTAGAGCAAATTGCACTAGCCCAATCTGGAGGTGATCACAGCATGGATCAATGTGGCAAGGTCTGACCCAGACAAATAAGGAGCCAGTTGGCAGGCCTTGCGCAGGTGAAAAAAATGCTGACTGTGCTACCATAAACACTGGTTTATCCAATAACAGTGCAGAATCCAACCACACCCCAAGGCTCTTTACAGAGTCTACAGCTGCCAACTGGACACCATCGAGTCTCAGAGTGACCTTCCGGCTAGCATCTCAGTCAGCCAACTCCCCCATAACCATTGGACTACCACATCCAGGCATACATAGATAAGACCATGAGGGCAAGCATCTGGCTTGTACATATGACATAGGGCTGGCGCAAATGGATGGAACATGGGGGCAGGCTCCCCTTCACCACAACTTAGCACGCATTATGGGAGTGCGAATGTACTCCCATGAGCCCTTGTCTTCTGCATTCCACCACATGTGGAGTACTGGGGCAAAATATAAACTAGCTCTGAGACCATAGAAAGCAGCCTTGACAAAAACAGAAAAGCACACTACAGGGTTCAAGGATGGTGGTAGTGAGTAATGGGAGGGATACGAACAGAAGAAGAAAAGATACTTGACATTGTAGGTAAGTGGAAATGAAAGGGCAATGTGGATATCCAGTTATATGTGCATACTTAGTAAGGGCCAGAGGCCAGCCTGCAGGAGGAAAGCATACATACTTTATATATATGTGCGCAAAGGGAAGGAGGAAAGATATCCTACTGAAGATATGTCTGTTAGTTCAAGTTTCTTGGATGTGTTACTGCATGCTCTACCAAGGTAGCTAGATGTAGGTACAATCCATTCTCATCTCTTTGTCTGATTTCTGCATGCCGAGCTTTCTGCAGCATATGAAAGCCCACAGTTTAATCAACTTTCCCCTCCCCCCCAGATAGGATAAGGACCTTTGAAGACCTAGCATGTTCATCTTATTCAATTCGAACAAATGACAAATTTGTGGATGAGTAGATAGTGTTCCATTTCTTTCCTTGCCAAAAAATGACAGCATGAAGGACTTGAAGTCAGAATGACAGTGACCACATGAATACACACACAATTTCAGCTGAGTGAGTTCCCATCATCTAATAACCAGTGTTCCCTCTAAGGTGAGTTAGTGTGAGCTAACTCACAGTTTTTTAGCCACCGGCTCACATAATGTTGTCTTAGCTCAGGAAGAATGTCTCCAGAGCAAACTAATTTATGCAGTAGCCAAATCACTCGCTCACAGCTTTCATGCCAGTAGCTCACAAAGTAGAATTTTTGCTCACAAGACTCCACAGCTTAGAGGGAGCATTCTGAGTAACCATACCTTCTTTGATTTTTATCAATGTTACTCTTTGAATTTATATGCAGAATCATTCTGTTACCACTCACTTTGCCCTTCCTTCTTGTTGCTGTTTTTATTCCTGAGGGGGCTGGCAGTTCTCTAGCCTTAAAAACAGAAGCTTGGCTCCCTACTCTAGTCAAGCAGATAATCTTTAGTTAATATGTGCTTATTTCACAGTGGGGAGTGAAATGTCCCATTATGTGATGTTCCTGAAGGGTGACTTGCAAAAGGAGGAAGGAATGTCTGGTGAACTAATTATTTCTCTGCTTCCTAGGATGGGAGGCCAAATGAACAGATGCTCTTTGGTACTGCATGTGTTCTAGGAAATGTGCAAAATTCTTGAGATCAGCATATTCAGAAAGATATCAGCATGAATAACAGAACCTACTTTGGACAGTGAGATTTAGGCTATGTTGGCAGTAGGAAACAAGCTGGAGTACTTCATGCCATATCCTGGGTAGAGTTGGTAATTAGTATCCTATTTTCAGCACTGGTTGTAGGAAGTAAGTTCATTAGTTGCAATGGTGCACATAACATTTGGGCAGCTGGCAGAAAGGACACATTCTATTTCTTCAAGATTAGGTCCACTAGTAGGAAAGTCCTCCGTGAGGATCTATTCCCAGTGGAAAACTACAGGAAACCAGGTTCAGTCATCAGCTAGCAGATCTACTCAGAAATAAGCACCTCAGTCTCTTTCTTTCTTTCTTTCTTTCTTTCTTTCTTTCTTTCTTTCTTTCTTTCTTTCTTTCTTTCTTTCTTTCTTTCTTTCTTTCTTTCTTTTTCAGATTTTTTGCCCCACCCTCCCAGTTAAAGGATGGGCTGATTATTCATGAACTGCACAAAACCCATAAGCAATGTCACTGACTTGAATAGACTTATTCAGAAACAAAGCATTCTAGTACAGTCACGCAGGGCATGCAAAACAGATGCTCTGCCAAGCTTATGGTTGAGGACAGCAACAGCCTCCATAGCATTCGGCCCATGATCCGCCCCCCCATGGAGGGAGAGAGGGTTACACTGAATGCCATCGACGATCTAGATTGAATTTTAATGTTTTTATTTTATTAATTAAGAACATAAGAGAAGCCAATGTTGGATCAGGCCAATGGCCCATCCAGTCCAACACTCTGTCACACAGTGGCCAAAAATACCAGGTGCCATCAGGAGGTCCAGCAGTGGGGCCAGGACATTAGAAGCCCTCCCACTGTTGACCCCCCCCAAAGCACCAAGAAGACAGAGCATCACTTGCCCCGGAGTCCCTATCTATACCTTGTGGCTAATAGCCACCGATGGACCTCTGCTCCATATCTATATATCTAATCTCCAACAGATGGCGCCGTGCGGATACTTAGTCCCAGGAAAAGGAAGCTCCCTCTGGCCCAGGAGCTTCTCCTACATACTCAGTAGACTTCCTGTATCTGCAGAAAAATGCAAAAACTAAGAAAATCCCTCCAGGGATGGCTGAATTCCCCCCAAAACCTTTTGAAATGGCCTCTGCAGGGATCTGCTTCAGACACCAACTGTGAGAGAGAGGTTAGAACGTTCAGGGCGGGGGGGGAGAGGCTTCTAACCGGCTCTGTGAGTCAAAGGGTGTGGGGGAAGGGCCCTTTCCAGGCCTCCTTTGGCCTTTCAGGGAGGGAGGGAGCCTTGGGGCCTGGCCTGGGGAGTCCCTAGAGGTTTTGAGGTGGGATTGGGGAAGGGAGAGGTCTCAGCTGGGTATAATGCCACAGAGTCCACCTT
>NW_015169249.1:166721-166941 GCF_001447785.1 Gekko japonicus | reverse complement strand
CTCCTGGAGATTTGTGGGAGGAGCCTGGGGAGGACAGGGACCTCAGTGGGGTACAATGTCACAGAGTCCACCCTCCAAAGCATCCATTTTCTCCATGGGAAGTTATCTCTGTAGTCTGGAAATGAGCAGGAATTACAGGGGATCCCCAGGTCCCACCTGGAGGCTGGCATCCCTCGGCAGCACCCTCTGGGTGACTTGATACCACCTGATTTGCATGACT
>NW_015169249.1:161920-164494 GCF_001447785.1 Gekko japonicus | reverse complement strand
CTTGAGTTTCCTGCCCAGCAGCCTAAATTTCTCCTCCAGGATCTCGCGAAGGCATTTCCCCACATCGTTGGTGCCAACATGCACCACGACCACTGGCTCCTCCCCAGCACTATCTACCAGCCTATCTAGAGCACGTGTAATATTCGCTACCTTCACACCAGGCACGCAAGTCACCATACAGTCAGTATGCGGGTTCGCCATCCAGCTGTCTACCTAATTGATTGACTATTATTATGCATGATCTAATTTATAGTATGTTTTAATTGTGGTGTATACCACCCTGAGCCCTCCGGGGAAGGGCGGATTATAAAACAAAAAAACAAACAAACAAATAGTTCATGGATCCAATCTTTCTTTCCAAGATGAAAGAGTATATTGCTCAGTTAGTTATAAGTGTTTTGTTTCCTTTTACTTTCCTACTTCACAGTTAACATTTCCTACTTGAGTAGAAATGAAAACAAAACCAAGTGCCTTATCAGCCTAGAATAATAAATGCAAGTTGGCACCGCTGCTTTCCTTGGCAACTTGCCATTTTTCCCAGTTTGCTGACTGCTGCTGATAGAATCTGAAATTTAAACACCCATGAACCTTTTTTCAACTGCAACAAGCTGCATGTGCTCAACTTTCCACATCTAAATGCAAAAAAGGGGCTGTGCCAATGACTGAGAGATATAATCTAGGGTTTTTATAACAGGGGTTTGTGTCAGGCATAAGGCCCAGAGCTGCATCCTGTCCTCCAAGGGTATTCATGTGGCCCTCAAGGCAACACACATCCAGCAGTCGCTACTGCATTAGCCATTCTGGCTGTTGCTACCATACCAATCACTTGCTGAAGATTAGCTTGCTGCTCTTTTATCCTGAGCAAAAGTAAAGTAACACAAGGGGTACAGCAATGGATAATCCCAAAGACAAACAAAATTGCTGCAGATGTGCATACAATTAGAAAATAGTTGGCAATAGTTGTTCTATATTATTGCCAACTATTTTCTAATTGTATGCACATCTGCAGCTTTTATCCTGAGCAAACATGCCTATGTGGCCCTCACTTCCATCCTTTTCACACAGAAACACTTGCTCAGGGTGAGACAGCACCCTACTATACATTTGCTTCCCAAGCCTGGGCAAACATAGGCAGCTTCAAGAAAGGATTGGATAAACATATGGAGCAGAGGTCCATCAGTGGCTATTAGACGCTGAACTGCAGGCTGTGGAAGGTCAGTAGTTCAGCAGTTCAAGACCCGGGTGCTGCAAGACGGGGTGAGCTCCTGTCTCTAGTTCCAGCTCCTGCCAATCTAGCAGTTCGAAAGCAAGAAATTGCAAGTAGATAAATAGGTACCACTTCGGTGGGAAGGTAACAGCGTTCTGTGCGCCTTGGTGTTTAGTCATGCCGGCCACATGACCACGGAAATGTCTTCGGACAGCGCTGGCTCTTCGGCTTTGAAATGGAGATGCGCACCGCAACCCTAGAGTTGGATTCGACTGGCTTTCGAGCAAGGGAACCTTTACCTTTATAGATGGAACACTATGTCTGGGGCAGCAATGCTCTGTAGTATTGGTGTATTCTTGGTGCTTGGGGTGTAACAGAGGGAGGGCTTCTGGAGTTCTGGCCCTGCTGGTGGACCTCCTGATGGCACTTGAGTTTTGGCCCCTGTGTGACAGAGTGCTGGAGTGGATGGGCCATTGGCCTGATCCAACATGGCTTCTATTATGTTCTTAAGTGACTGGTATAGTGGCAGCAAAGTACTGAATGGATGGAGACAGGCAAGATGCATGGCAGCTGGGCACGGGCTCAATGGTACAGTGAAGCAACTCCTGCAAAGCTCTGTGTGTGTGTGTGTGTGTGTGTGTGTTGCTCACTTCTGGAGACTTCCTCTTGGCCTTCTTTTCCCCACTTATCTGTACTATGAACATCAGCCACTTTCGTCAGGGGCTGCAGCTGAAGTCTGGGCCTGTCTACTTCTGTAGATTTGGGTGTGATGCAAGAAGTATTAGTGACTGTGATTTGGGAAATGGCAGAAGAACTCTAAAGTAACTAGGGAGGTGACTGTGAAGTTGCCTGCTCCTCAAAAAGGAGCCAATGGAAAATAGACAATTCTCTGAAGTGGAAATTTCTTTTTTGAAGAAAGGATTCTCATTTGTACCCGCCCCTAAGCATGATGATTTTAAACTTAAGATAGAAATACAACACCTTTTTAGAAAAATATTAGCTGATTTTAAAAAAAAACTATCCAAATCATGATACAGGACAAAATGTAAAATCTGAACCCAAATCCACCTTTAATCCACCCTCCCCAAACCCTAGGATCTTAGCCTTCCAAGAACTGGTATTGGAAAACATAGATAAATTGTATAACACTGAAAATAAGATTTGGCATAATTTCACTAGGGCAGAAAATGACTCTCTCAAGAAAATAACATCTCTGGAAGATTTTGTTTTTAAACCTGCAGATAAGGGAGCTGCATTGGTTATATGGGATTGCGGTGATTATATAGTGGAGGCTAATAGACAACTGAATAATACCTCACACTATAGCCTTAGTAGGGAGGATCCTATGTCTGTGGTTAAGAAAGAGA
>NW_015169249.1:111050-160320 GCF_001447785.1 Gekko japonicus | reverse complement strand
TGCAAGACGGGGTGAGCTCCTGTCTCTAGTTCCAGCTCCTGCCAACCTAGCAGTTCGAAAGCAAGAAATTGCAAGTAGATAAATAGGTACCACTTCGGTGGGAAGGTAACAGCGTTCCGTGCGCCTTGGTGTTTAGTCATACCGGCCACATGAACACGGAAACGTCTTCGGACAGCGCTGGCTCTTCGGCTTTGAAACGGAGATGAGCACCGCAACCCTAGAGTCGGATTCGACTGGCTTTCGAGCAAGGGAACCTTTACCTTTTAAGTTTAAAAATATTTGATTATTCATATTCATTTTTCTTTTTTTCTTTTTTCTACAGCCTTTCTTTTCTTGGTCCAGTATTCACTTATTGGTTATCTTATTGTAATATGTATTATTGTTACATGTACCTCAATACTGTTTGACCTCTGAAGAAGGCCCCAATAGGGCAGAAAAGCGTCAGGTCATGTGTTTTGGCCCTTGTGTTTAGGCTTTTTTAAAGAGGCTTTCATTGGGCCCTGATATGTTTTGAACTGTCTTTCTAATAAATACATGTATTTTTGTATATTATAAGTTTCAACTAGATTTTTTAATATTGGCCCTTTATCAGACTTGTGGCAGTTTTTGGGTCAAGTTTGTTTCCCACTCCCTGTGTCTTACTGCCTATGCAAAATAAGCCTATGCTTATTCTGAAGGAAAAGTTACCCCCACTCCCTGGTGCATAATTAAAAATCAGCAATGTGGTCCTGGACAGAAGAAAGATGCAAAGACTCACACAGCTGAGCACTGAAATATGAAAGAACACAGCCATGGGGCAAGGACTTCTCTTGATAAAATGTTGTGCTTGTAAGTTCTAATCAGATAAATTAGTATTGATAGTAAATAGTATTAATATCTTCATTAAATACTAAATGCTATTCATACTCATTAATATACTAGTACTCATTAATATTGATTAGTATTAATACAATTAGTGCCTTTTTTGCATTTTGATCATTTATGTCCCTCATGGTTCAATGGATTTCTACTGATATCAGATTCAGCCCTCATGACCAATATGTTCCACACCCCTGGCTTATGCTTCCTGCGGCCCAGTCCAGAGACTACCGAAATCATTTCATGACCAATATGTTCCACACCCCTGGCTGGCCCAGTCCAGAGACTACCGAAATCATGACCTTCCCACAGGAAAAACACTTGTGGTCTCCACGACTTCCTCCCACCTCTGGCCCCCTTTTTTATCTCACCTGGCTCAATATCAAGTGAATAGCTGTCTATTTCCATATTAAGGCGCTGAGCTGCAGCGTCGCAAAAGTCCTCTAATACACAGTGGATGGCCTCTGTGATGTTGTACGGTACGGACTTGGCAAACTTCATTTTGCTGTTGACAATCACGCTTCCATTGCGGAAGTTCAATATTTCCAATTGCTTGAATCCTGTAAGGTTGGACTGAAGGTAGGGAAGCAGCTGCAAATAAGGAGAGGAGAGAGAGAGAGAGATGCAGTTTTACTTCAAGTCCCCTGTCCAGGCCTACATTCATTCGATTTAAATTCAAATTTCATTTTCAAGACCATAAATCAACCACCCAGTTTCTCTGACTTTATTAGTAGGCCTTACATCTGCTACTAGTTTAAGTTTCTTGGTTAGTCCTCAGCACTTTCTCCATTTAGATCTTTCTCAATAATCTATTAAGACAGATGGAGTGCAGTTTTCCTGCTAATTAAATTCACACACCACAATCCAGTTAAAAAGAAATCAATGGGACTTAAGCAAACCTCAACGCGGAGTGCAGCTGGAGGGTGCAATCCAGTCATATGGCCCTTGAGGTTCAAGGTGACTTTGCTTGTGTTGATAATGGGAGGGGTAACAAGAGATCCCCCATGTAGATCTATCTGTCCCAGCCTACCAGGAATATATCTGAGCCTCTGTTCGACAGTTATCCTTTAATATGGTTTTTCTGTTCTTCCAGAACAAAGAAAAATCACAATTCAATCTAGCATGATTTAAATCCACTTGTTTTCAGAAGTTCTTGTCAGTTTACATTATGGTATAATTTAACTGGCATGCTGTTGCACAGATCAACAGTCCTGCTATATCCAGTGAGAAATCTGTGTATATTATCTTGCTGTTTGAGAATTTATGACGCTTTCCCCTAGGGCTCGTTGTAAATCCAGTATAAGAATTCAGTGCTTAGATATCATCAGTGATATTCTATACTTAAAAGACAGAGGAAATGATAATCATGCTACATTAGCTGTATAATTTTCATGGACTTCAATGACTTCTTCTTTGATGGTGGACAGTCTATCTTTCTTACGGGCTCCAGCCAGCACCACCACCACCACCACGGAATAAGCAAAAGTGGAGGATCTTTTCCTCCCTTCCCCTCACTATGGCAGAACCATAGTGGAAAGAATGAATGTGCAAGAGGAAGGCAGGGAGTATCCAAAGAGAGCAAGCATGGCTTCCACTGAAGCACTCCAACTGCCACTGCTTACTACTGAAACTGTGGTGGATGCTTCTCCAGTCTCCTCAGCCTTCTGAGGCATAACTGACAGGGTGAGAAGAACAACAGTCAATGCTGGCTCTTCTGGGCCACGTGAGAGCCAAATACCATCCTCTGTGGAGGTAGGAAAGTGGCAATGGGTGTCTGCTCATCTTTGTCACATGGACTTTTGTGTATCCTACAGGAGAGGATGATCTTTTGTGCTGTAGGCCTAGTATGATCAAGAGACATACAGCAAACTGGCATTTATTTATTTTTTAAAAAACTACTGTAGAAAACCTGCCCAAGTCTGGTAGATCTATGCCAGCTGGGGGCACTTGTGTACCCATCCTCAGGCCTCCGACTGAGAGGGAAGGAGGTTTCCATCATCCTGGTTCTTCACCTCTCTCCAGCACTTGCTCCTCTCAACATCAAGAGCCAGTGTGGCCTCCCTGTCCTATTTCCCTCTGCCTCGTGAAGGGCCTGGCTCATCCTGGGGCCAGCTGCCTGGAGGCTCCATCTCCTGGAATTCCCATGGGGGCTGAGCAATTCCTGTGGGAAGCTGCTGCTGCCCTCACATCACAGTTGTGACTCATCGCCATGCTTCTCAACCTGTAGCTCAAGGCTGCATCCCATCTGCTCATCAGGCAGTGGGCTGTTAAAGTGCTAGTCTGTATTAAGTAGTGGAACAGAATCCTTTGCCTAAAGGTGCCACATGTACTGCTGGCTTTGGCTCATGGACACTGAGGGTGGGTCCGTGGCTACCCTCACAGTCGAGGAGCCTGGGGGTTGCTCAGGGCCCCATTACTAAGACATAGTCTAGGCTTAATACCCTGGGCTTAAAATTTGCACAAGGATCTCTTCTGTGTGATATCCACACATATTGCATTTGTGACACTGAGCTGATGCACCAGTCAGTCTGTGCAATTTAATCTTAAAAATGTACTTGCTGATGTACCAGATCTCAGCTTCAAATGGCAAGATTCTCCACCACCAAGGGTTTCGTATCTCATTTACATTCTCAATAATTTATTACTGCATGTGTTTCCACAACAGAAGACTGGGCTATACTCTTTTGCTTATGCTATTTCATCAGCTATTGCTTGCCTAGCTACTTTGGCTAAGACTGCAGTCCAGCATGCATCTCGACTGTCAGCCCTTCTGAACACAGCAGGACTTGCGATTAAATAGATCTCATGCATACAACTGCATCACATAACAGCAAAGTGCCAGTTATCTCCCCAAAGTGCTTTTTGAAACCAGACTTTGTTTTTAACTTGAACAGCAATAATAGCAAGAAATTAGAGCATGAAAAAGTGTCGTCTTAAACATCTGCCCATGAATACTGGTGTATAAAGAAATTGCAGTCACCTACCAGCTGCATGAACTGCTGTTCAAGTGCTTTGTATTCTGCTGAACTTCGATTGAAGAGGTCATCAGTAAAATGCATGTTGGTTACCCTCAAGCTAAAGAACACCACTAGCTCCTTGCCTTTGGCTGGAGTTGTCACGGAGATTGGAGTTACATACTCCTGTGGAGGAGGTGGAGTTGTTTCTGCAGGTGGGGTTGCTGGCAATACATAAGAGCCGCTGCCATCCTCCATTTCCCCAGTCGTTCCTGGGATCATCATGTCAATAATACCTGAGTCAGTGGCAATACCCTGCACTCCCCAGTCAAATCCAGTTGGGATAGCTGTTACTTCCCATGAAGAGGTTGTCGCTTCAAAAGACTCATCAATAACAATCGAGGGGCCACCAGCAGTTGCCTCTGGCAATAACACAATCTGGTCTGTGGGCACCAAAATTTCTTCTTCAGGAAGAGAGGTAGGAAGACTAAGAGAATCAATGAAATATGGCATGGTACTTAATGTGGCTGAAATGTCATCACCTGAAGATTCCAACTCCACGGTAATCCTTATATCTGAAAAGGAAACAGAGTTAATGCTGAACAATAACATACAAATGTATATGTAACAAGGCTTGTTCATATGTTCACAAAAGTTTGGATTCTTCCCTTAGCCTTTCAGATAACGAGGCGTGTTGATCAGGCCACTGATCTGCTTAACACTAAATTGCTTATTTTGAGGGGCATCAGTCACAAAGCTATTGACCATCTCCCTCCCCCAAATCCTCCAGTCCAGCATAAAATATACAAACTGAAAGAATGCAAAAATTGATAGAGGGATGCTAATGACTGCTAATGAGAATGAAAAAAAAATAGTAGGCAGAAGGTTTGCTATTGTGAAATGCAGAGGCAAAACCACTTTAGCACTGTTTGCTAATAATTTGGATTTAAATGATTTCGTCTAGTTCTTAGCCATTATGATAGCTACTGTGTGATTATACTAACAGTAATATTAACTCTGCAAGATTACTTTGGCAATCTGAGTAATATTTTGGACCATTAGCCTCCTTGCAACTTTATCACTTTGTTTTGTCGAAATGAGCAAAGAGATGTTATTATGTGCAGAAAGATGAATCCCTAGTCCTAATGAATCTGAAATCCACTGATCTGCAAGCATATATAAAAAGAAAAGTAAATAAAAGGGAATCAGGAACACAGGATAAAGGAAAAGGGGTGGTGACAGAATTATGACATTTATTGCTCAGATTGTTCATTTAATTACAATTACCTTCTAATACGCAATCACGATTGATGAACAGCAGCACTTTTTAGAGGTGTGCAATTAGTGAAAATTGGATTACAGCAAGTTGCCTTTGAACTTAATATTGCAAAGTTAAAACTGAATTTCTCCCCGTGTTTTCCATACAAATGTCTATTTACTTAATTTTTTATACTTACCAATTCAGTATTGGTTTAATAATTTGCCAATATTTTGGCTTGAAATTTGCAGACTACAAGGTAGAGAGAAGAAGTGACAAACTCGGCCCTCATTTGCCATATGTTTGTTGACTGTCTGTTTCATGTCACTGCCTTGTTTCATTCCAGCTGGGAATTGCGGGGGAGTGTGTAAGGGCGTGCATGGAACTGCTTTACTGAGAGTTGTGCTGGCTTGTAACTGCATCCATGTAGGGCCTCCCCATTGTGGGAAGTATGTGTGCTTGACCTTGAGTACCAGACATGGCTAGATAGTGTAACTGTAGGCTTGCAGGTGCTGGGAGAGGGTTAATGAAGCACAGTAGTTTTGACGGGCTGGATATATGGGTGTGATTGGCCTGGTCATTGGGGGGGGGATTGTTTGAATTATGTATAATACGAGATCTGGTGCCAAGGGAGACAGTTCTGACACAGTCTATGCTTGAAATCTCTTTATCTCTCAATAAACAAATCAATGCCAAGAGAGAATTATTGGGAGTGAGTTTCTTCAGGACTTGACAAGAAGAAGAGATTGGATTTATACCCTGGCCTTCACTCAGAGTCTCAGAGCGGCTTACAAACTCCTTTCTCTTCCCCTCCCCACAACAGACACACTGTGAGGTAGGAGGGGCTGAGAGAGCTCTTGAAAGAAAAGCTCAAGAAAAGCTCTGACAGAACTATGGCTTGCCCGAGGTCATCCAGCAGCTGCAAGTGGACGAGTGAGGAATCAAATCCCATTCTCCCAGATTAGAGTCCGTGCACTTAACCACTACACCAAACTGTGTGTTATTATTATTATTTTTGTTAGACAACTGGGTCGGATCCAATGTACTGCAAGGAGACCTCTGCTCACAGAACTCTGTAAACTACTGTGCTCCATGAGACAGGTACCTGCCTATTCTCTTCAGGAATAAGGCTGGGTGCAATATGGAAGTCTGCAGTGGGAGGGGGAATAGGCAAAAATTACCTCCCCTTCCACTCAGCTGGCTGCCTAGAAGGTTTGCTCAGCTGAATACATCATGAGCCTGCTGTCTTATCAATGCTTATGCGATTAAACTGAGGCGCTGGAACCATGCCCTGTAACAACAGAGAATAGGAATGTTCCTTAGCTACTGTGAATGTTTCCTTAATGGAGGATAGTTGCTGACTGATGGCTCTGTTGAAGCAGCTGCTAGAGCTTGGTTGAGGTAACCAACTAGAGGAAAGGGGAGAGAGTGTTTTGTCTGAGCAGCAGTCCTTGAGTTTGACAGAGGCCAAGAGAGAAGCAAATTGATGCTACTATAACAAAGTTTGAGTCCACTGGCACTTTTAAGACCAACAAAGTTTTATTCACGGTATACGTTTTCGTGTGTAAGCACACTTAATCAGATACAGTGGAAAGAACCTCCTTGACCATTATTTATAGGGGCAGGCTGGGGCTTCTTGTCAGGGAGGACCACTTAGAGTCAAATTGGCCCTGGTTCTGACTTGGTGGAACTCTCTGCAGGTTAACATCAGGGTCCTGTGGGATTTGCTACAATTCTGCAGTGCCTGCAAAGCAGACATTGTTCTGCCAAGCATACAGTTGAGGACAGCAACCATTTTTAACACCAGTTTTTAACAGCAATGGTTTCTTAACTGTTTAATAGTTCTTAAGACCCATTAGATTCACAATCTGCTTCCACCCCTCTTCCCCCATTGCTAATGTAAATTGGGGGAAGGGGCAGAATTGTATGATGGTGCCATACTGTTATTGGGTTTTAGAATTGTATTTTAAATTATTTAATAGATTTTATGTGTTTTTATATGAATTTGATGTGAACCACCCTGAGCCCGCTTGCAGGGACGGCAGTATTCAAGCCTAATATAATAAATAAATAACTACTGGGTGATTATGGTTGAGATTGGATGTAAGAAAGATCTGTGAATGGCAGTAAATTAGCATACAAATACAAGAGTGAACAAACAGATGTGGGAATGGCACCTACAAGACAAATAAAGTTCAATTCTGGGTACAAGTGAGAACTGATAGTATGTGCACTCCTTCAGATTCATAGAAACAGATTTCTCCAAATGTTGCATATAGGTGGGGGAGTAGCTGATATGAAGAACTAATCAGAGTTAAGGTGCCTACATAACTGAGTAATAAATACAGCTAAAATTGGAATAACACATTAGGTAAGATATGTAAATAGCAGTAAGTTGGTACACAGATAATAAAGAAGTAAACCACAGATGTGATAACTAAGTTTGAGTCCAGTGACACCTTTAAGACCAAAAAAAATTGATTTCTGAGTATAAGTGAGAACTGAGTGACTTAACATGTATAGTGAGATAAGAAGCCAATATCTCTGTTAAGTCCTGGGGTTCCATTGTTCTGAGTGTTGTAATAACTTGTAATTCAGCAGTTTTCCTTTCCCATCTGTTTCTGAAGTTCCTTTGCAATAAAACAGCCACTTTGAGGTTCCCCACTGAGTGTCCTGGAGGCTGAAGTGTTCTCCTACAGGTTTCTCGGTCTTGCGATTCTTGATGTTAGATTTCTGTCCATTTATCCTTTGGCGTAGGGTTTGACCTGTTTGTCCTATGTAGAGAACTGAAGGGCATTGGTAGCATTTAATGGCATCCATAATGTTGGAAGATGAGCAAGTGAATGAGCCTGAGATGGTGTAGTTGATGTTGTTAAGTCCAGTGATTGAGTTGTCTGGGTGTATGTGGCAGCAAAGTTGGCATCTGGGATTATTGCAATAAAGTTAGCTTTAAATTAGCTATAGGTTAGCTTTCGCACCTTGTGCAGGCAGGCAGGGCTCTGACCTAACATAGTAGATCTGCTTTTCTGTAGGAGTGCCTCTTTGACTCCATTTGTACTTATGTATTTGTAAATTTAGCAAACATTACAAAACCCCCCACAAGACTCCATTTCTATGTCCTCTAAAGGGAAACAACCAAGATAATCACAGCCCATCAAACTTTTGCCACTCAGAGAAATGGTATGTTTATAACCCTGGTGTTGGCATGCCAACCTCCAGGTGGGGCCTGGAGATCCCCCAGAATTACAATTGTTCACTACACTACACAGATCAGTTCATTTGGAAAAAATGGCTGCTTTGGATGATGGAGTATATGGAAGGGGTATGCATTATGAGATTCCTGAGCTAAAAATTTACATGAAAATTGCTATTTTGGGTTAACACTGATTTTCCAGAATGATAACACAAATCTGGGATTTTTAGGCATTATGTTGTTTTTTGTGTTTGGGTGCTTACCATCTTTGATCCTCTGAATTTCTCAGGCAGTGGTCTTTCTCCCTTCCAATCAGATCTTTGCAAGGGATCAAGAGGCAAGTGCTCCCAGTCAATCACCTTTGGAGACAAGCCGCACAGAAGGAAATTCCACAGAGGAGTTTGTTCTGAGCTGTGAGTGCTCAGACTACTCCACATATCACTCCAAATTTATGTGAAGAACTTCCCACTGGGGTTCTTTAGCATCAGGAAAAAGGCGGGGGGGGGAGCAAGACCCCCCCTTCACCCATGCTGGCCCTCATCAGCAAAATCAGCTTCTGTGGCTTTTTAGCAACAATCTTAGAGCTGACATGAGATTCCAATCAAAGCAGTGAACCTGGAGACAACTTGTAAATAAACATATCATGTAGCGTAGCTCTCATAGCAATTGAAGGATTGATTCACAACATATGATTGCACAACACACCATAGATGATAGATAGATTATAGATAGATGATAGATGACAGACAGACAGACAGACAGATATTGAACTATTTTCAAAGACTGCAAAGATGAGACAGCGGGGAAGTTTTCTGCAAAAGAAGTCTTCTTTCCTTTGTGAAAGGCAAAAACAGACCGCAACAAGGAAGGATGTCAAATGCAGAGTTTCCAGAGGAAAAGTGATTTTATTTCTTTTCAGTCAGTCACTGTAAGATTTTGTACAGAAAAATGGATGCAGAGAGGATATTAAGTATGTTAGTAGTGAAATATTAATTGTATTACTGGCATGTTTATATTTTGCACTTTATATTGTTTTTTCTTCCTCTGTTTTTTTAAAAGTTATATGTTTAAAAAAGTTATAAAAATAAAGTTATTAAAAAAATACTGGTGGCTGGTGCCCTCCTCCCCTGATGGGAATCAGTGGAGACAAGAGAGACTGCTTTGAAACTCATCTGCTTTGTGGCTCTGTCAAATCAACCCCATTCTGCTTGAAACTTAGGGGGTGTGGTGTATTCAAAGCTGCCCTGAATGCATGACATGTTGTGAAACATCTAACTGAACTGTAATGTTAAGCTTCGTCCTGGGCTAGGATCCAAATCCATCCAATAGTATTGCTAGCCCAGGAAGTAACAAGCCAATCACTTCAAGCAAGCTCCCTGAGCGGGAACTAATGTGATTGGACCTTATCTCTGCAACCTCATAGGTTGATATTTGTACAGTGGGTGTGGCTACATTAGCCAGGAATGTTTAAAAGCAGGACAGGCTATCAGTTGTTGATCCGTGTTGGAGTTGTGTTTGAGTTGAAGAATAAAGTTGTGTTCTTGCTGAATCACTCTCCGACTGCTTTGTTAAGCGAGCGACTTAACAGGGGGTCTTTAAATTAGAGGGAGGACTATGTTATGTGCAAATTTGGTGTTATTATCTTTATAAACTGCTGCCCCAGACCCTTAAATTGGTTTCCCACTGAAAATAATGGTCCTGAAAATCCAGCACTCCCCCCAAAACCCCCACACACATAGATTTGAAACCTGAACCAGTAATGTCTACTTCAAAACCAGCAATCCCACTAAAGGTTTTCCTCTCTGAAATTATAACAACCTTTTTCTCAGCACACACCCCTACCCTATGGCATTTACTCCCCTCCCCAGGCCCCATTCCCAAATTCCCAGGAATTTTTTAACCTGGAGTTGGCAACTCTACACTGGTGCCAAAAGTGCAATTGTGTTCCCTTGGAGAAAACCTGAGGGCTACTATGACCCAGAATGCCAGAAGTACCAGAGGAAATAAACGTGCTATTGCAGAACAACTGCCAGTATTCCTATGACACAGAAACGGAGTACCCAAGGGAGTGAGGAAGCACTGTTCTGGGTCCCAGCTTGTTTTGTGGCCTTGGGAAACTGGCAATGTGCTACTTGTACTCAGCTTTAAATCCTGCAAGCCTTTTAATGAGGGGGGAAGAAGAAGAAGAAGAAGAAGAAGAAGAAGAAGAAGAGATTGGATTTATACCCCGCCCTTCACTACCCAAAGGTGTCTCAGAGCGGTTTACAAACTCCTTTCCCTTCCCCTCCCCACAACAGACACCCTGTGAGGTAGGTGGGGCTGAGAGAACTCTGACACAAACTGCTCTTTTTCAAGGGCAGCTGTGCCAGAACTTGTGACTGACCCAAGGTCACATCAGCAGGTGCAAGTGGAGGAGTGGGGAATCAAACCCAGTTCTCCCAGATTAGAGTCCGCACACTTAACCACTACACCAAACTGGCTCTCAGTTTGGAAAGAATGAAGTAGGCTTGCCAGCCCGTCAGGTCCTGTGGCCCACCACTACTCCAAGCAGCATTGGGACAATTAAAAAAAAACCACAAACATACCAGAAGGATTGTGTGTGCAATTATGTCACCTCTGAGGAAAACCTGGAAGTGACAGAGGGTAGCTCCTGTCAGAAACTAAATGGTTTCATTTCCAGCAATTCCTGGACCTATCCTCTGTCACTTCCAGGTTTTCCCAGGAAGTGAAGTAATGATGTATGTGATGTGGCGCCCCCCATGTATCTATCCCGATTCCTCTTGCCAGTTGCCAGGCATGGCCAGGCAACCCTATAGAGAAGGGGAAAGTGTGACTATGGACCAGTCACACTTTCTTTATAACCAATCACACAAGACTGTTGTGAAGACAAAAAGGGGAAGGGTTGAAACATGTACTGGGATAAAAATGTGAGGAACTGAAGGGGCAAAGTGTCTAGTGAATACAGAAGTGAGGCAGAGGAAATCACTTGCCTGAGGGGGCACATAGCGGCTCTCAACAGACCTGAATGGGGGCTGTGCAGCAACAACGCTGGCAGCTGCTATACCTGAATCTCAATGCAGTGAATTTGTTGTGTCCTGGGAACCGCCACAAGGCGGTGGCCAGGCGAGCAGAGCTTGCTTCCTAAAGAACAATAGAGACTAGGCTCCTAAGGTTCACTAGGGGAACCAATAGAAACCTTGGAGGGGAATTCAAACCCCCCAATGGGATCCAGGGTTTTTTCCTTGGATATGTATATAGTTGGCCACGCGGCCATTTGTCTTTTGTAATGTGTTTCTTATGTCGTTGTCTGAGTCGTGATGTATCGTACCAAGTACTTTACAGTGGCGATGAGGGTGGGATTCTGACGAGAGAGCCTGACTCCGACCGGCATCGAGCCTAGCCATCGCTCACCGCCGCCTCCGGAGTCATGACCCTCATCCATCACGACCAGCATGAGTGACCCTGAGTCCACAGCCAGCGCAGCATCGAGCACCGAGCCCGAGAAGGAAGAGTCAGTGACTTCCTTTTGTTGCTGTTGAGTTCCCCACCCCACCTCACAGTGAGTCTCCTGCTGGTTGCCAGCCTCATGCTGGCAATCCATATATGGGGGGAGAATTAGGGCTGACAGAGAAATTCAGCTGCAGAGCACTCAGTTAGGGGGGCCTGAATCAATCAAAGACATTGATGGGTTGATTATTTTCAAAATTTATATCCACCTTTCTGCCCTAACAAGGGCCACCAAGGTGGCTAACAATGTAAAAAAAAAACCATACAAGATAAAATACATTGTAAGACTTTTAAAATAAACCCCTCACTGAAACATACCTCATTAAAACAACTTTTAAAAGAGTTTTAAAAAACAGAGTTAACATACATATAAAATAGTTAAAATACATACAAAACATGTAACATTGGTTAGGAAGGAGGGATCACTGAGGTAATGCCAAACAAAACAGAAAAGTTCTCACCCACTGGCTGTGGAATGAAAAGCAAGAGCCCTTGTCAGGGCTGGAGCCTGCCGATGGTGGTGGGCTAAAAAGGTACCTGAACAGCCCCTAAAATTGGGGAAAGTGCTGGGAAAGGAATCCATAAGACTTGAAGCTGGAGAAAATAGCCCATGTGCTTTGCATTGGTGACTGACTGAAACCCCCATCCAATTAAGAGAAACCTCTTACAGAAATAAGTGCTTGGGCAAAGAGTTTTAATTGCTAAGATTTTTGCTTTGTTCTGCCTCATGTTTTTGTATTGGAGTCGGAAAGAAAAGCTCTGTTTGCCTGAAATATGCTGCAGGAGCACAAAACAACTGAAAAGGCTGAGAGGTACAGAAAGCAAACGTCAATGAGGTTAAATGCTTAAGGTGAAGTTGCATATTTATCTTTCTGAATGCAGCTCTGAGGTACCAAGAGGAATCCATTGGGCTTCCCTTTTGAGAATTAAAACAAACAAACAAACATTTCTTGGGGCTTTACTGAGTGTGAACACAGGTTTAAAAAGTGAAGTTTTAAAATTTCTAGCTGAAAAGAAAGAAACTGGAGATTGTAAATGGGGTAGTTCACAGTCAAATACAAAAACATATATAGGGAAATGTCTTAGTAATCTGAATAACTAGTGGTGAATCATCTAGGACACAGAAAGTGTGTTATATTAGTCCAGAGACTAGTATTCCTTTTCTCGGAAGAGGGTGATCTCGTGTCCTATGGACAAAAGAACGTTAGTACTCCCTAACGACTACAGATGCTTCTTCAATAGGGAATAATTATTGCAAAGAGGACCATGGACAGCTCCATCACACCTTGGAGCAGTTGACCACCCCAACTGAAGAAACAGCAGTTTTCTGGCAGAGACAAAGAGATGATTTCTTGCTGGGAGATGTGGAGCACATGTACCATACATTTTGGGGACAGAACTGTGATTTGCTGCTACATTCCCAATAAATCCTATGAAACCTATAATTTAAGGTTGAATCACTGTAAATCATTTCTATCAGCTGAAGAATGGGGGTGATTTCCACTTCTCTACAGGGATATCACTGAGCTTCCAAACTTCATCCTCCCAAACTTTCAAATGGGCATATTTCAGTGCTATTATATGCTGATGATACAGTGATACTTTCCAGAACTCCTGTTGGTTTGAGGAGAGCTCTTAGGAAGCTAACCATATTTTGTGATGATGAACTCCTTACAGTCAATTATCAGAAAACCAAAATTGTAGCTTTTGGAAGCAGTCCCAAAGTAAGGTCCTGGGAGATTAATGGCAACCATATTGAGCAAGTCAATAGTTCTAAATATCTTGGTGTAGTTTTACAGGCTTCGGGATCTAGGGTTAATCATAGCAAGTATGCTGCTGATCAAGGAGAAAGATCAGCAAATGCTATAGTGAAATTTCTTCAACTTAATGGGGGGCATTCTGGTCCCGCAGCCCTTAAATTATATAAGGCCAAAACTTTGGCTCAGTTGCTATATGGAACATTCTCAGGACCACCTAGCTTATGCTTTGCTCCACAAGAAAGAGTACAATCAAAGTTTTTAAGAGCTGTTCTACAAGTCTCTAGATCTGTATCCAATGCTTGGATAAGACTTGAGACAGGTATTATAAGGGTTGAAGCCAGTGAGCATATCCTATCCATCTATATGTGGTTAAAAGGTCATCTTAACCCCCAAGGGCTGTTCCCTGATACTGCGTGATAATTATCAAATTGGCTCAAGGCTGTTCAAAGACATATCAACAGCATTGGATTCTCTCCTGAAGTACTCTTAGCTTGTGGAATTGAAAAAGCAAAAAGGCTAACTAAGCAGAGAATTGAAGATATAGAATGCCAGACTGACATTTCTAGTGTACCAAACCTTACTGCACTGTCAAATGTCAAATATGCTGTTGTGCCAGCAGCTTCTTTGGCTTCTTTGGAAATAAACAGTTTTAGAAGGGCGTTCACCTTGGCAAGGAGTTCTGCACTCCCCTCTGCAGTGCTTGAAGGTAGGTATAAGAAAATCCTCTACCTAGAAAGATTATATTCTTGCCTATTAAGGGAGATCGAGTCCATCGAGCATATGTTCTTTAGTTGCCCATATTATAAGGAGGCTCGTTTGGAGATTATTACTCCATTGCTGGATAAGATTCCTGGTTGCACAAACAAAGCCAAGCTTGACTGTCCTTTATCTGATAAGAACTCTAAGATCACTTATCAAGTAGCTAGATTTTGTGCACTGATACAGAGGTTACAGAAACTATATTTTAAATAGGTTTTAAATTCAAATCTTTTATTTTTGTATATTTCGTACTCTGTATGCTTCTAAAAACTACTATTATAACTATATATATGTGGCTGGTCTAGTGACCGTAATAAATTCTACTACTACTACATGGCGGACTTCCTGCATGACCAAATAAATAATCCCCTAAGGGGCTCTGGGGGTGGAGGATGGGGATGGTTAGGAATAGCAGTTTTCCAGCAGGCGTCATTGGATGTGGTTGGTGCTATTGCCGTACTACAGGCAAGAAGGGTGTTGCTTAATCTCATGCTATGAAGAACCCTGAAAGAGAAAGGCATTAGATCCAACTAGCCCTTTCACTCATTCTCACCCAATTTCACTGATTGCTACAGCCCCCATCCCACATGGCTTTTGCACATGAAGTTCCCATGATCCCCATGTAACCTTTTTTTGGTGGTCAAAGGGGATGCCTCCTTTTTTGTCACTAGCAGAAAATCTGATTGGATCCCACCCAGTATTTACAACAGGCACACCTGGTACTATTAGAAAGAAAGATTTCTTTAATCAGAAGCCAGTGTTCCATTTGCTTAGTACAGAAATGGTTTCTGTTCGGAAAGTCCAGCTCCTGAACAACTTGCAGCATAAAAGGATATGATGTGTGAATATGATTGTTTGTCTGGTTTTAAACAGAATCTGCAAATGATTGTCATTATAATTTTGCCTTCCAGCTTCTTTTTAAAGTCAGCAAACAACTTTTCAGTCATATCAATTAAAATATGCAGTGCTGAGTGAATTCTTATTTCTCTGAGATTTTTTTAAAAAAACTGCCTACAAGTCATAGAATCACAGAATCATAGAGTTGAAAGGGATCTCCAGGGTCATCTAGTTCAACCCCCTGCATAAAGGCAGGAAATTCACAAATACCTCCCCCTCCACACCCCCAGTGACTGCTGTTCCATGCCCAGAAGATGACAAAAAACCTCCAGGATCCCTGGCCAAACTGGCCTGGAAAAAATTGCTTCCTGACCCCCAAAGTGGCAATCAGCATTTCCCAGGGTGTGTAAGAAAGGGCCACAAGAACTAAGCACTGAGGCAACCCTTCCAGCCCTCCCTCTCATGATCTGCCTAACTTCACAGAGTCAGCATTGCTGTCAGATGGTCATCTAGCCTCTGTTTGAAAACTTCCAAACAAGAAGAGCCCACCACCTCCTGAGGAAGCCTGTTCCCTGAGGAACCACTCTAATTTCAACCCATTGGTTCTGGTCCGACCTTCTGGGGCAACAGAAAACAACCCCACACCATCCTCTAGATGACAGCCCTTTAAGATCATATCACCTCTCAGTTGTCTCCTCTCCAGGCTAAACATACCCAGCTCCTTCAACCTTTCCTCATGAGACTTGGTCTCCAGACCACTCACCATCTTTGTTGCTCTCCTCTGGACACATTCCAGCTTGTCTATATCCTTCTTAAATTGTGGTGTCCGAAACTGAACACAATACTCTAGGTGAGGTCTAACCAGAGCAAAGTGGTACCATCACTTTGCATGATCTGGACACCATACAGCCCAAAATCACATTTGCCTTTTTAGTAAACACATCACGCTGCTGACTCAAGTTCAGTGTATGGTCTACTAAGACTTCTAGATCCTTTTTGCACATACTACTGCCAAGACAAGTCTCCCCCAGCCTATAATTATGCATTTGATTTCTCCTACCTAAAAGCAGAATTTTACATTTATCCCCATTGAAATTCATTTTATTTGTTTTATTCCAGTTTACCAGTCTGGATCATCCTGTATCCTTACTTTGTCATCTATCATATTTGCTACCCCCCCAATTTAGTATCATCTGCAAATTTAATAAGCATTCCCTCTATCCCTTCATCCAAATCATTGATAAAGATGTTGAACAAAAAAGGTCCCAGGACAGATCCTTGAGGCACTCCACTTGTCACTCCTCTCCAAGAAGATGTGGAACCATTCACAAGCACTTTTTGGGTGCAGTCTGTCAACCAGTCACAGCTCCACCTAACAGTCATAGGATACAAACCACATTTTACCAATTTGTCAACGTGAATATTATGTGGAACCCTATCAAAAGCCTTACTGAAATCAAGATAAAGTATGTCTACAGCATTCCCCTGATCCAGCAAGGTAGTGTCAGAGTCTCACAGCAATCAGTTCTCAACAACATTCCTTCAGAGAAGTTCAAGTGTATTGAGTACAGTAAAGGCGAGTCTTCTGTTGAGAAAGAGACTGATATTTGCTGTTTATGAATTTATATCTGCTGACACACACTTCACATGGACTGTGCATACATATATATACCCACAGGCTTAAGGGAAAGCTGCTTGAATTATCTGTTGTGAGAGGTTTCACATAGAAGGTACTTGATTGCATTTCATGCTAATGAAGCTTGAAAACACATACAGCTCCTAGCCTTAGGGGAAGTGAAGCACATTTCGACATTGTTAGCAGAAACAACAACTAAGGAGAGAAAGTCCCCCATTACTAGAGGACTGGATATCACGCAATACTTGGATCTGATCTACATCTCAATTGCCATTTCCTGGCAGATGTTGCTTTGATTGCCTGGGAAAGCAGAGATCTATCTGCACATCAAGGAAGGTCCTGACGCCAAGACTTCACACCTGACCTGATGGCTTGTCCCTAACTTAGAGTTTAGTGTTTCAAATATTGGCCAAACCCTTAGGTCAACCCCTTACTACACGCACCAATAAGATGTAGGGATGGGATGGACTTACAAGTAGGTGGATCCCAGGATGGCAAGGTTGCCAACCACCCCAAAGATTAACCTATAAAAATGGAGGACCATGTGCAGAGTCCTTTGCTAGCCGCAAACCCTTCATCATCCTCTGTCTGCTTCCCCCCCTAAAGTCCAGCTTGCTGTACAACAACCCTTTGTCTATTCTTGATCACTTGGACTGCAACCAAAAAGGTCCACACTTTGTCAGCTGGTTCTGGAAGTGTGAGTTAGAAATACCCCTAGGTTTTACTTTCTTACCCTCATTTTTCACCGCAACAGACAAGGCTTCAGGAGAGATAAGTATAAACCAATAACCTACCTACCTCATAAGTAAATAGAACTATTTTTCTATTTCTGTACTCCTAAGGAACTAGATTGTATGTGTGTGAGATTTTGTTTTGTGTGTGTGAGATTTTGATATTCTTCAGTAAAAGACAAATTGCTTTGAATTCACCAGTCTCGTCTCTCTCACTGGGACATTCTTGGAGGGATCAGACCTCCGTAAACTTTGGGAGGAACCCATATTAAATTTAGTTTGCCATCTGTAGATAAAGCAGTTTGGCTAACACTTCTGTTCATATGTTTAGAAGTGATTGTAAAGGCGGGAGGTGAATAGATATACAGGTTTCAAAGTGGGGTCCCCTGACTAGATGGAGCCAATCAGGGAAATAGTTACAGCGTGCCTAAACTAACGGGTTCCCATTCCCAGCAAAGCATCAGGAGAGCGGTACCAAGGTCTGACGGCCAGGCTGGGAGATAAGACCCGGCGAGAAGAAGTGAAAGTTAACATTCCAGAATAACAAGAAATACTACAGCAGCCACTGCACCCCCCACCACCAGCCATGGCAGCATGGCTGACATTCTGCCCCTCTGAAGACAGCCCCACACCAGGTTTGCCAGGATACATTTTATGAAATGTGTGAACTAGCTTAGGAGCATTGACATGACATACACCAACCCATTCATTGTGGGAGGTGTCGAAATCCCTCCATTGAACCAGGTAAAGAAGCTGGCCCCTTTTGACTTTTGAGTCCAGAATTTGAGTGACTTCATGGTGGGGCTCACCATTCACCATCAGTAGAGGAGGGGCTGGAGGTTGAGGTCTCAATGCATTGGACCCAGGGTTCTGCATGAGTAAACTAAAATGAAAAATAGTATGCATGCCTTTCAGAGATTTAGGCAGTTTAAGTTCAACAGTCACCGCATTGATTTTATGCAACACTTTAAAGGGACCCACATATCTCCAACCCAGCTTCCCACTGGGTTGGAGGCCCTTCAAAGTCTTGGTAGAAAGGTAAACTGAGTCCCTGGGTTGTATGTCCCATTCTGGAGCTCTGCCCTTGTCAGCCTGGGCCTTGTAGTCCGCTTCGGCTTTATCCAAAGTTTTCTTGATTTCAGGCCAGTGTTCTTTCAACCCTTGTCACCATGCCCGGAGATTCCCCGGGGGGTGTCAGGTAATCCGACTGTGGGCAGAGGGGTCCCCTCATAGCCATACAAAGCCTTAAAAGGTGACAACCTAGTGGAACTATGAAGATAATTGTTATAACTGTATTGTCCTGTTGGTAGTTGGTAAAAAAGCGGAGGAATTGCTGTACCACCTGTTTGACCCGTTTGGTCTGTCCATCAGTCTCGGGGTAGAAGGCACTGCTGAGACCCTGTTCAATGCACAGTACTTGCATAAGCTCCTTCCAAAAGGTGGCAACGAACGGGGTCCTTCTGTCGGATATTACCTTGGTTGGCACTGAATGTAATTTAACAATGTGATGCATGAACATTCTAGCAAGGGTCTTTGCAGTAGGCAAATGGGATGAAATGGGCCTGTTTTGAAAATAAGTCCACATCACCCAGATTACTGTCTTTCCCTTACTGGGGGGGGAGGTCAGTGATAAAATCCATAGAGATGACCTCTCAAGGGCAACCGGGGGTCTCCAAGGGTTGGAGCTTGCCAGGCAGTCTGCCTGGGCACCTTTTACTCATGAGACACATTTGGCATGGCCCCATGTATTGCGACACATCAGCTCTCATGCGAGGCCACCAGAACTGGTGTTGCAGCAGGTGGAGAGTTTTTAGATAACCGTAATGTCCTGCCAGTTTCGATTCATGGCCTGCATGTAACATCTCTCCTCGGAGGGTATGTGGAACAAATAGTCTGCCCCCCTGGTACCACCACCCATTAGACCCTTACTGGATGGATGGGTCGCTGGTGACCTCTTTTTCATCCTCCATAGAAAACGTCACTTTGAATTTAGTGAGCCATGGATCTTCCCCCTCCCCAGTCCCCATCTTTGTCTGACTGCGAGTCAGCACCACCCCTCCCAACTGGGAGGGCGTGAACATGGAGTCCAGTACCTCCTCCCTCTGACTGGCATGCTGAGGAAGGCATAATAAGGCATCAGCTAGGGAGTTCACTTTCCCAGGGAAATTGTGGAGAGTGAAGCAGAACTTTGAGAAGAACTCCGCCCACTGGAGTTGTTTGGTGTTGAGGTTTCAAGGGGTGTGCAGAGCCTCTAAGTTTTTATGATCCTCCTTGTCCCATACTGCAGAATTCCGTTCAGTGGAGTTAAATTTCTTAGACATGTAGGCAAGGGGGTGTAACTGCCCATCAAGCCCCTCCCATAGTATCACCCCCCCATAGCAACAGCTGACGCGTCCACCTGCACAATGAACTTTTTATTTTTGTCTGGATGACACACAATGGGCTCAGACATGAACAACTCTTTGAGTCTATCAAAAGCCTCCTGGCACTCAGCAGTCCACTCCAAGCAAGCACTTGGCTTAGTGCTGTCCTGCCCCTTCCCTTTAGTTTTTAACAAGTCCGTGAGAGGCAAGCTCACTTGGGCAAACTTCGAGATGAAAGCCCTATAGAAATTAGTGAATCCTAAAAAGGATTGGTGTCGAGTTCAGGGGGGCTCCCCCCCCACGACTGCTAGCACTTTGTGCAGGTCCATCTCCAAGCCCCTTGGGGAGATGCAGTAGCCCATAAAAATCAACCTCTGTCTGGAGGACCTCCCGTACTAATTTCACGTGGGACTCCTTATCTTTTGAATACAAAAGGATATCATCCAGATAAACTAGAGCCCCCCTAAGCAAGTGCTTGTGCAAAATATCATGTATTAAGTTCATGAAACCCCCAGGGCTCCTTGCAGCCCAAACAGCATCACCAAGTACTCGAACTGACCCAGAGTGGTGTTAAAAGCCATTTTTGGCTCATCGCTCCCGGATGCGCACTCAGAAGTTTCCATTTTTCAGGCCCAACTTGGTAAAAATCATTCCCTTCGCTGCCTCTGCCAGAAGGTCCTTAATCAGAGGTAAAGGGTAAGTGTTTGTGGTGGACACGGCATTTAACCCTTGATAGTCCGTACACAGTCTCAAACCCCCATCTTTCTTTTTCCTGAAGAGAATGGGAGTCACGAATGGGGAAGAGGCCAGGGCTAAATTTTTGTCAATGAACTTCTGCAGCTCCCCCTTCTTGGCTGGGCTCATAGAATATAGCTTTCCTTTTGGCAACTTATGTCCCGGTAAAATCTCAGTAGCACAGTCAGTATTGCAATGGGGGAGTAGCTCTTCGGCTTCTTCTTCCTTGAACACTCGGGCCAGGTCTCTGTATTCCACTGGGATGGAGCTTAATTCCTCATTAACCAGACAAGTGCGGACCGCCAGGGCTTGGGGCACCTCTCCCCACTCAGGGTCCCACACAGGGTTTTGCACCCGGGATCCATGAAGTGCACTAACCCATCACTCCATTTGATATATGGGTTATGAGCTCCTAGTCAAGGGCTTCCTAGCACCATGGAGAAGTGGGCCATAGGGTTGATTATGAAGGCCTGTTGTTCCCAGTGGGGCCCTGTTCCCATAATTAGCGGCACGGTCTGATATTTACAGGCTCCCTCATGGAGGAGCCATCCATCTGGGTAAAAATTAATGACTCAGGCAGCCTTTGTACTGGGACACCAGCCCTGTGACTATGAAAGGACTTATGAGGTCCCTGGCAAATCCCAAATCTATGAGTGCTCTTACTCGCACCTGGGTACCCATTTCAGGGTTGATCACTGACACAGTCACGAAAAACAAAGGGGGGTGCTGCTCACTGATTGCGGTGCTGGTTGCTCTCGAACCTGCTGTTTTTCACCCGTTACAGCAGGTCCTGGCCTTTTCTTGCCAGCTGGGGGTTCTCTTCTCCACTGGATGAAGTCCCGTCAGGTGGGCCTCCCAACTGAAGAGTCTTTGGTTATTTGGGTTGAGCAGCTCCCCCCTTCGTAGGGGTCTCGATGTTCCGACACTCTGGCAGCTTGTTCCCAGAAGGGGTGAGAACAGTGGGGCAGAAAGCGGCATAGTGCCCCGATTCTCCACAACAAAGGCAAAGCCTCTGCCGCATCCTCTGGTTGTGCTGAGGCACCTTTGGCTTGGCGTGAGGCCCCTTTGGGATTGCTCCTGGAGTTTTAGGGTATACTTTAGGAATGTGCATCTTAATCATCTGCAGGCAATTCTTGGCATCTCCCGCTTCTCTCACCTAAACAGCCAGGGAAACAGGATTCACGCTGCGAAGCACGGTTTTCAGGATCTGGTGATTCAGTCCTAGATGGTACTGCTCCACAAGCACAGCTTCAGGCCAGCCCTGGATCTTGACAGCATACATTCTGAACTCATTGGAGTACTCTCGCACTGACTGATTCCCTTGCCTTAGGGCTCGCAGGTTGGTGCAGGCTTTCTCCGCCGCCATAGGATCCTTTACTCCCTTTGTACTCCCTCAGGTCCCACATAAGCACTTGCACCTCTCGGAGCTCAGCACCACATAGGTTGTGGAAACCTACATACCAGTCGGCTGCTCGCTCCCTCAACCAGGGCCTGATGTAGTCCTCACGGTGCTCGTCGGATGGGAAGACATGGCCCCAGTCCTGAAGGAACTTCCACCCCTGCAGCAGGAAGAAGGTGAGCTTTTCAGGATTGCCGTCAAAGGTAGCCTGGAGGTGCCTGCTGAGCAGGCGGGGCCTGGCCATCCGGGGGAGTCACCAGTGTGGCAGGTTGCTGTAGTCGCAGCTCAAGTTGAACCATGGTAGCGACGAGACAGGGTATGTCTAGCATCATCTCCTGCATCTCCCGTCACATCTCCTCATGTTGGGCTTGCAGCTGGCACCTCATCCATTCCAGCTGGTTGTCAGCCCCACCACCATACCTCCCTAAATCAGATCCAGTCTCTTGGTAGGGAAGGTAATTGTAACAGCTGATGCCCTCCAGCTGAGGGATGGTCACCCATGACTCCCACGTCTTGGTGGAGAAGCTGGCCCATGAATACGGGTCCTGCCAGGGTCTTCCATAGTCTAGGCTACCAGTCGCCCCAGTTGTGGCAGAGGTCTCCTCCGTCATAGTGGGGACCTCTTCTGCAGTTGTAACCAGAACACCTCCAACATCCTTGTCACTCATGGTGAGGTACAGGGATGGAGGCTATAAGAGATCTGACACTCTGTCAGAGTCTCGCAGCAATCAGTTCTCAACAATGTTCCTTCAGAGAAGTTCAAGTTTATTGAGTATAGTAAAGGCGAGTCTTCTGTGCATATGTTTAGTGTCAGAAGTGATTGTAAAGGTGAGAGGTGAATAGATATACAGGTTTCAAAGTGGGGTCCCCTGACTAGATGGAGCCAATCACCACCACCAGCCATGGCAGTATAACTGACAGGTAGTAACCTTCTCAAAAAAAGAGATACGGTTAGTCTGACATGACTTGTTCTTGAAAAAACCATGCTAGTTCTCAGTAGTCACAGCCATCCATTATAAATGCTTAAGGACTGTCTGATTATTTGTTCTAGAACTTTCCCAGGTATAGACATCAAGCTAACGAGTGAGTAGTTACCTGGCTCCTCCTTTTCCCCTTCTTGAAGATGGGGACAACATTTGCCCACCTCCAATCTTCTGGCACCTCACGTGTTCTCCAAGAATTCTCAAAAATAATGGTCAGAAATTACACCTGTGAGTTATTTTAGTACCCTTGGATGCAGTTCATCTGGCCCCGAGGACTTAGTTTCATTTAAAGAAACTAAGTGCTTATGTACTACTGCTATGCCGATCTGAGGCTGCAACTCCCTTCCCTCATCATGTGTTCTGTTTTTGCCATATTAAGCCCCATTTCCCTCACAAGAGAAGACTGAGGAAAAGTAGGAATTGAGCATTTCTGCCCTCTCTTCATCATCTGTTACAATTTCACTTTCCTGTCCCTGCAACCGGCCTACCATGTCCTTGCTCTTTTTCTTACTTTGAACATAAGAAAAGAACCCTTTTTTGTTGTTTTTAGTATCTTTCGCTAGCCTAAGCTCATATTGAGCTTTAGCTTTCCTAACTCTCTCTCTACAAGCACTGGTTATTTGTTTATCCTTGGTTAAAATGCCCTCCTTCCACTTTCTGAATGAGTCTTTTTTATTTGTCAAGTCCTTAGAAAGCTGTTTATGGAGCCACCTCTGCTTCTTTAGGCTCCTCCCATCTTCCCTTCTCATAGGAATCATTTGTGATTATGCCTTCAGTATTTCATTTTTAAGAAACTTCCATTCCTCTTGAGCTCCCTTCTCTTAAGTATTTCTAACCATGGGATTCTACCCAGCATAACTTTAAGTTTGTCAAAATTTGCTTTCCTGAAGTCCAACATATATGTCACACTACGTACACCCGTTACCTTCCCCAAGAATGTAAATTCCAAAATTACATGGTCACTACTACCCACTACTACCATAAACCAGTTATTCCCTGTTGGTAAGAATCAAGCCCAAAATAGCAGATCCCCTTATTTCCCTCTCCACTTTCTGGAAAATGAAGTTGTCAGCAAAAAAGTCAGAAATTTATTGGACCTTTCATTCTTAGCAGAGTTGGACTTCCAACAGATATCCGGGTAACTGAAGTCTCCCATGACCACCGTGCCCCATCTCTTTGAGAACTTCATAATCTGTTTTAGGAGTGTCTCATCCAAACCTTCTGCCTGGCTTGGTGGTCTATAGCAGACCCCCACCATGATATCAGTATTATTTCTTACTCCTTTTATTTCTACCCAGAGACTCTCAACTGGACTTTCATGCTCAGATTCACATATTTCCTCACAAGTATTTACCTCCTTTACATATAATGCAACTTCTCTGCCCCTCTCTATTTTCTGTCCCTTTTAAATACATTATACCTCTCAATCCTAATATTCCAATTGTGAGTGTCATCCCAGCAAGGTTCAGTAATGCCTATTAGGTCATAGGCTTCTTTCTGTATTAGGACTTTAAGTTCCTCCTGCTTGTTTCCCGTGCTCTGCACATTAGTGTAGAGACATCGGAATCCATGTTCTATGTACCCCAAGGTTTTTGTTTCTATATTTACATGTGAGTTAATGTTATCCAGGGGTCATTTCGTAGAAAAAGAGCTAGGGGGACTCATTAGCATAACTCATTAGCATATGCCACACCCCCTGACATCACCGGAAGTGTGTCCTCCCCACAGCCAGCGGCGACCTCCAGCGGGCACCAGCAGGGAGCTCCAGGCCCCGCCCTCCCGCACCTCACCCGGGGGGATGGCGTCCCCCCCAAATGACCCCTGATGTTATCTAGCATATGTGCCACTCCCTGCAAAACTTTAGAGTTCTTATCTCCAGTTATTGGCATCATACTGGGCTTTGCATTTTTGTCTCGCTCCCCCACAAAATTTAGTTTAAAGCTCTCCTTATTAGGTTTGTGAGGCTGTTTCCAAACCCATTTTTCCCTACCCTTGTAAAATGCAAACCATCTCCCGATAGAAGAGTTTCATATCAAAAGCATAAGCCATGGTCCAAAAATCCAAACCTTTCCTGAAGACACCTGTCAGGAGGGGAGCAGCCTTCAGTCCCTCCTGCCCTTGTGTACCCCAAGCCAAAAGGAAGAGGACTAAGGCCGTCGCAACCACGGAGGAGCAGGAGCGCAAACCACAGCCAAAGGTGTCTATCCAGAGGGTAGTGCCCGAGTCCTGAGCACAGGACACGATCTATGGGGGTTCCTACATTCAGGAGGCAGCCCAAAGTGAAAACCCTCAGAGGGTTCCCTGCAGCCCTGGGCTCCTTCCTCCCGATCAGTCCACAGAACCCTGACAATCAAAGGGGGCCATGGATGCAGACCCGGGAGACACCCCTAACGATGATGGCCAGATTGAGAAGAGGCTGGCTGGGAGCACACAGATGGGAATGGGGAATGGGCCAATCCCATGGCCACCCTGCTCTGAAGCAGGAGGGAGAGAGGATTCAAAAAGGGGAGAGAATGCCGACCAAGGAAGTTGACACCTGGCGCTTATGGTGTGAGCAAAGAGGGGCGGAGAGCCTTTCTGGGCAAGAGAGAGAGAGAGAGAGAGAGAGAGAGAGAGAGAGACACAGAGAAAGAGAGAGAGAGAGAGAGAGAGAGAGAGAGAGAGAGAGAAGAACCCACTGGTCTATGACCCCAGTATCTATCTGCGGGCTCAGAAATGGGAACGGGACCGTGATGCAACCAGTCCCCACTCCAGGTGTCTGAGGTCAAGCGGCAACTCCTCTAACCAATCTCCTACCCTGGAACCAACCCATCCTCCCTCTTCCCCTCAGAACCCCGGCAAGCATGACAACACCATCTACTTAGCCAGTCATTGAGCTGCAGTATTCTTTCCCCCCTTCCTAAGCCATAGCCTTCGACAGGAAGAACTGATGAGAATACAACCTGCACTCCCAATTCCTTCACCTTTTTACCCAGAGCCACATAGTCACTTTTAATATGTTCTGGGCTGTGCTGGGCAGTGTCACTTGTTCCCACATGAATGAGCAAGAAAGGATAATAATCTGTGGGCTTGATGAGTCTTCCTACCCTTTCCATCACATCCTGGATGCACACACCCGGTAGACAGCATACCTCTTGAGACGACAAGTCTGGTCAGCACACTTTAGCTTCTACCCCTCTCAGTAGGGAATCCCCAATTACCAACACACACCCTCTCCTATATTTTCTTCAATTTTCTTCAAGCTTCATGGAGGCTGGGGGAGGTGCCCATGTTTCAGTGGTTCAGAATCAGTATCTGTGGGGAGATCCAGGAACCGATTGCTTAGTAACAGAGGCTCAGAATGTCTCTTGATCTTTCTGCTCCTGTGGGTTACATTCTTCCATGTGCCCTCCTCCTGTGTTGGGTGCTCCTCCAGTTGCTGAGATACCGTTCCCTCCTCCTGTTGCCTTTTAAGGAGTGCTTCATGCAGTCTGTTCATGAACTCTTCACCTTCCCTTATAAACTGGAGTGTGGACAAGTGTGCCTCAGGTCCCTGTATCTTTTCCTCCAGTAGGGCTACCAACTTAGACTTGCTGCAGGTGTAATTGCTGTTACCCTCAGGTAAGAATACAAACATGCCACAGACTTTGCACGTCACTGCTTCAGCTCTCTCACCAACCATGCTGCCGCAATCCATTTCAAAATTAGTTCAGTTTAACTGACACTTCCTTGATAACTTCCCTGCCAAACTGCCTCTCAAGACTACTTGTGAAAGGTTTGCAGAAGCAAAAACTAACTTAATAAATATAGAACGTAAGAGCTGCTCAGCCTTCCATGGGCCCCACAGGCTAGACCCCCAGGCTAAGAGCCTTCAACTCTTGCCCTTTGGCTCATGCCAAAGGCTCACGCCTCTGGCAAGGTGGAGCCTAATATAATTAAAGGCTCACGCAGCAGAGGGCGTGGCCAGCAGTCAGCCCTGGCAAAACGGCTAAAAGCTGCAATCAGTAACACCCAGGCAAAACAGAGAAACAGAAACCACAGTCCCTCAAACAAGCACCGCTTTCCAACAGGTTATACAGACCCACACACCCTCAAACACTGTCCTCCCACACAGTAACCTCAGCTACTCTGCCTCAGCAGTTAAGGAAAGGCAAATAATAAAACACTCACCACTCCATCAGCAGCTCCCTCTCTTGCCCCTGGTCTAAGACACCAGGCAGACTAATGGGACTCTCCACAGTCTGCTCGTCCAGGGAAGCACTTTCCTGAATGTGAAATTTGGGTCCATTTGGTAATATAAATGTTGATGCTCTGTGAATTGCTGTATATAAACAAAGACAGTGATTCCTTACTGCAAGAAGAAAAATTTCCTCTCGGAACACAGTTTCTGGGGCTGAGCAGTCTCTTGCTGTACAGAAGACTGGCAATACCCCCACTCATCTGATGGTGGTGACCACAGTGGATGGGGCTAGCTCATTCCTTGCAGATCTACAACAGCTTCTGCTGCATGTACGTATAACCGGATTAACAGCTATTGAGAATCTGTCAGTTGAAATGTATATCTCTTCGAGAATGTGCTAGAAGTACTTCCCAGAATGTGAAATTTGGATCAATTTGGTACTTCTATAATGTAAATGTTGATTCTCTATGAAAGGCTATATTCCCTATGCAGTGGGATACAATTCCTTAGATATTGTAAACCAAATACTGAAGAGTTGGGTGATTTTATTGGCACTTTAGAACAGAACTTCAAACAACCCTCCTCCTGCTTTCTTACTCTCCCACTCAATTTAACCTCAAAGTTATTTCCATAAACCCACTGCATCTGTTTTCATAATCTTGCTGACATGGTAATTCTCCACATAACAATTCTCCAAAGGACTTGTTTCTTGTGATCTTTACTCAGAAACCTTTATCTTCAATTTGCATTCTGCTGTACAGCTTTTCCCCTACTCTGAAGTGGTTTAAAAATACTAATTCAAATTTTCATGTTGTGTTTCATTAATAATGTTTAACTATTTATCTGTAGGGTTTCCCCCCCCCCCCAAGATAGTTGACCTCCCAAAAAACTACCTAACAAGCTCCATAAGTATTTTTTTTATCTGGAGCCCCAGCCCTCTCCTTTTACACTGTATCTTTTCAAGTGCTGCTGCTAACACTTGACTTTCCTCTCACTGGGTGTTTGCAATGCATTGGTGCCTTTGATGATAAGCTTGAGACAAGTGCCTTCTGAGCAAACCATATCAAACCTTTAACATACAGATGACGAGGGATGTATTTATTACTTTCCCTCTAAATGAATTTTTTAAAAGCTTCTATATTCTGAACTGGTGTGATTCTGCAAGCTCTGTAGAAACCCTACATACCTAAAAGTTTGAGTTATTTTTCATGAAGGCCGTGAGTGACATTGAGAAGACCTCATGCACAGAACACAGGGATTATAGACCTGTGCCTAGGTATATTGGTCTCCCCAACAGGGAGCCTTGCTATGGAGGACAAACAGCCTAGAGGGCTTGAATACAGCAATATATAGTAAATCCCAGGAAAGGTGATCTCAGGCTGTGGTTATACACACTAAATAATCCACTTTCAATGCACTTCCGAAATTTTTAATTGGTATTTTTTTAAAGGCCACAGTTGAGAGGCAGGCAGGCAAAATGGCTGGGATACTACAAAGGCAATCTACCCAGAAGTAGGAGACTACTTCTTTTAGTCCTTTAGCACCAGCACGGCTGGTCCTTTCCTTTCCTTTCCTTTCCTTTCCTTTCCTTTCCTTTCCTTTCCTTTCCTTTCCTTTCCTTTCCTCTGATTAAAGCTCCTTGACTAAAAGTCTTCAGCAGTCAAAACCCCATCTGTTCAGTAGCATCCACTAGAAAGCAAGAGATCAGCCCAGAGCCCCCTGTAATGTTTACAGGACCTCTTCCCATTTCCTGACGTGTGGGAAACCAAGAAAAGACAGCAGTCTGAGGCACTTTGTTGGATATCAATGGTGGGCTGTTTGTCAGCATGGAAACCAGCAGGTGCCTTGCTATGCCAGCTCTTGGAACCAGCCCTGCCCAGGGTCTACCTAAGCACAAGGATGCACACCCTGGCCTCTACCACTGGCTGGAGGTTCAACAACCACTTGGAGGTCCACCACCCCCCCCGCTTCCCTTTAAGGTAGAAATGCCAAACCTGGGTTGTAAAATTCCTTGAGATTCTGGGGGTGGAGCCTGCTGGAGGGTTGGGTTTGGAAAGGAGATGGACCTCAGCAGCAAGGGCATAGACTTTCCAATTTGGGGGGGGGGGCTGGAAAAGGTGGGAGTTGGCCAGTGGTTGCTGCACCCCACCCCCGCCTCACACACCATTGCAGGTTCCTGACAGCAGCTTCCATTTTACGCAAAGCAAAACCCATGTCTCTTTTTGCAACACAGTGAAGGAAAAGATCACTTCCAAGTTGAAAGTGAACTTTTTCTTCACTGTGTTTCAAAAAGAGGCATGGGTTAAGGTTTTGCTTTGCATAAAATGGAAGCTGCCACCAGGAGCCTGCAATTGCATGCCATTTAAGACTGCAGAAGGGGAAGCTGAGAATGATTGAGTGTAGATGAAAACTTGCTAGGGGGTGTGGAAAAGAAGAGCCTGGGAGAGGCATAGTAGGGATTAGCATGTTCTCTTCCACTACTCTGAATGCAACACACACACACACACGTGAAACACCCCCCACACACACCAAGTTGAAGCAGAAACCAGACTCTAGACATCCTGCAAGCCTATTCTAAAGTGATTATTTGCGAATCAAAAGTTTATATTCTGCTTTATAAAGGTTCTGTGTGTTTGGATTAGTGCCTGAGAGACTTCCAATGAACTGCAACGTTTAACTGTTACTTATGCTCTGAAATCTCATGATCTTGTCTCCTGCCTCACCCCCCTTTGTGTGTATTCAACAAGCATGATGAAAAGTCCCGGGGAAACTTCCCTATTTTGCAGTATATTTTGACTGATCCTTAAAAAAGGATCCCAAATCCCCCCCTGCAGCACTTCAGGAGGCATTTTAGGCTACTGAAGGAGAGAGCGAGTGTGACGACACTCCCTCCCAAACTTCCAACACCCCCAGTCTGAGAGCCCACCCTTCCATTTGCTTGCTTACCACCTCTTCCTCCCAGCCTTTGTGTTTCCTTTCTGCACCAACTCGGCTCCCCTCCTCGCAAGGAGAGGGTTGCAAAGAGAAGTTTCCTCGGGAAGGAAAAGAGGAGGTGAGCTGAGAAGATGGCTGTTCCGATTCCCCTCCCCTCTACAAAATCTCAGTGCATTTAACAATTTCCGGTGTCTCCTGGCAAAGCAGCAAAGAGCCCACCGATAAAACAGTCTTTGTGTGCAGCATGAGTGTAATGTATCCATCCCAGACCACGTGCGTGGCCATTTCACCACGCGGTCATGCGAAGCGGCTGAGCTTCGCTCTCAGTAACAATGGGACAAGCGGATCCTAGCCGGCACTTATCGGCAGGCTAGGCTCCCGGCCGAGAGCCTATGGAACTCTCAGCCACTGTAAATAGCCAATCACTTGTGTGTGGGTGTGTTTTGGGTGCGGGGTTGTTGCACATATAAACTAGCCTGCGAGCTGGTTAGTTTGTCTTGTTCTTGATCTAATAAAGTATGCTAAGCTGAAATCACTCGTCCGTCTGGGTACTTTTCACTGGCGATGAGGATGGGATTCTAACTCCCACGAACAACGACCCGGATGAAGATTTGAGCACCGCATTGAGCCCCAACGCCGATACCGTCGCTAGTCACTCTGCTGCGCACCCTGATTCTCTGGTAGCCGCTCACTGCTCCACTCCTTGCTTCGTACCTCACCCTGCTGACCCCGAGAGCAGCAGCGCTTCCCGCCTCGCTCCAGCCACTGCCACCGTTCTGAGCTACCCTCACCACGTGTAAGCAGTACGATGGCTACCCCCCAGGAAAGCATTGCCACTTTCGACATCTCCTGCCCCACACAGTGGGAGACCTGGCTCGAGATCCTGGAGAGCTACTTCGACTGCCACGACATCGTAGACCCGGGTACGAAAAAGGCCCATCTCCTCCGGTCCTGTGGCATAGACACCGTCTTGCTACTTAAGGACCTCATTGCGCCGAAGCAGACCAAGGATGAGTCCTATGTGGTACTGGTGGAAGCTCTGACCAGCCACCTTTCACCAAAGCCCACAAAGTTTGCTGAGTGCATAGACTTTTTTGCGCGGGTCCAGGGGCCGGACGAGCCGGCCTCTGAGTTTTTGGCCAGGCTCCGGCGGGCGGCCACCAGGTGTTCATTTCCTCACCTGGCAGATGCCTTGCTAAATCAGTTCCTCTTGGGTCTCCAGGAGCCCATGTTTCAGAGGAAACTGGTTAGCCAGGACGACCTGGATCTAGACAAGGCACTCAGGGAGGCAGCGGCCTACGAGAAGTCGCACCAAGACCGCTGCGTGCATGCGGTCCATCGCACTCAAGCAACACTCGAGTCGGACGACTCTGAGAACAATGAAGTGCTCCAGGTCCGCCACCGTTCCTCCCAGCAGCATCACCCCGGGGGAGCACTGTCAGCCAAAGCCCCCTCAGCATCATCTCAATGCGCCAGCTGTGGGGAAGTGTACGAACGCCGTGGATGCAGGTTCAGGGACGCTGTCTGCCACTCCTGCAACAAGCAGGGCCACATCGCCAGGGTCTGCCGCTCCCAATGACCACTTCAAAAGACTTCAACCCACCAGACCTCAGATCTACACACCGACCTGCATACCCTCTCAGCCCACCACCAGCTGCACCAGGTAAGCAACTTGCCCCCCGATAGCCCCCATAAGGTACATGTTACGATGCTGATAGAGGGGTCCCCCTGCAGTATGGAAGTTGACTCTGGCTCTTCCTACTCTATACTCTCAGAGGAAACGCTGTGCCTGCTCTGTCCACAGGGGGGGCTCCTCTGAAGAAGCCACAGGGGTTTAAGTTACAGGACTTTAGCAAGAACCCTGTGGTGGTGCGGGGCTGGGGCAAGTTTGCGGTGCAGTTTCAGGATTTCAATAGACAATTGGACTTGCTGGTGGTGGGTGGAAGACGCTCCAGTCTGTTGGGACTTTCATGGTTTGGGCCCCTGGGATTGCAGCTCACGGGGGTGAATCAGCTCCGGGCTGAGGATTTCACGGCTGTGTGTAATGACTTTCCCAGGGTTTTTGATGGCACTCTGGGCCGATACACCGGGACCCCCATCTCACTTGAACTCGACCTGGCCATCCGCCCTATTAGGATCAAGGCCAGGCATCCCCCCATAGCTATGAGGTCAAAAATCGAGGCTGAGCTAGATCATCTGGTGGCCCAGGGGGTGTTAGAACCCATAGCTTTCGCATGGTGGGAGACTCCGATAGACACCCCAGTGAAGCCTAATGGTGATGTCCAAATCTGTGCCGATTACAAATGCACCCTGAATAAAGCCCTCCAAGACCACGCGTATCCGGTACCGGTGGTCAGCCACGTGTTGGCTGCACTGGCGAGGGCGCAAATTTTCGGCAAGCTGGACTTGGCCCAGGCCTACCAGCAACTGTCGGTGGATACAGCCACGGCCGAGGCTCAGACGATAGCAAAACACAAGGGGGATTTTAAGGTCCACTGACTGCAGTTTGGGGTGTCAGTCATGCCCGGCATTTTCCAGTCTTTCATGGACAATTTGTTAAAAGGTATTCCAGGAGTGGAGCCGTTTCTAGACGACGTGCTCATCACGGCACCGGATGCCTCGACCTTCACCAACCGGCTCCGGACGGTGCTTTAGTGTTTCGACTCAGCTGGTCTAAAGGTCAAGTGGGAGAAATGCCTGCTCGGAGTTCCTAGGGTGGAGTTTTTGGGATTCGCAGTGGACGCCCAGGGAATCCACCCCATGGCTGAAAAAACCAAGGCCATCACGGCTTATCATTCCTTTCTCCCTCTGAAGGCTGCGGTGGCGGAATGTCTGAACCGCCTGCTGGACAAAAACGCCCCGTGGGTTTGGGGACCAGAGCATGCCACCGCTTTCCAGGCGGTTAAGGACCTTCTTGTCTCAAATTTGGCCCTGTCCCATTTCAACGAGGCGTTACCAGTGGTCCTCGCCTGTGATGCCTCTCCGTACGGGGTCGAGGCGGTTCTGGGCCACCAGCTACCGGATGGCCGGGAGGTTCCAGTAGCTTACTATTCTCGTACCTTGTCGTCGGCAGAGGGCAACTATGCACAGATCGACAAGAAGGTGCCAGCGATTGTGGCCGGGGTAAAGAAATTTCACCATTACCTGTATGGCCAGCCTTTTACAATCCTGACAGACCATAAACCGCTTCTCGACCTCCTTGCCCCTGACCGCCAGACCCCCCAGATGATTTCACCCCGGGTGCTCCGGTGGTCTGTTTTCTTGGCAGGCTACTCTTATGCGCTTCTTCACTGGTTGGGGAAAGCGATGGGACATGCTGATTAAGGGAATGAGTCCTCATAGCGCTACACGACACACATCCGAGGGTAGTCTGGATGAAATCCCTGGCCAGAAGTTATGTCTGGTGGCCAGGACTGGACCGGGACATTGAGGACCGGGTGAAGCTCTGTCAGTCCTGCCAAGTATCCCGACCCGAGCCTACCCGAGCTCCCACCAGGGCCTGGGAATTGTCACACAAGCCCTGGTCTCGGCTCCACCTGGACTTTGCGGGGCCATTCCAGGGTCAACTCTTTTTTATACTCGTGGATGCATACATCAAATGGCTCAAGGTCATCCCGGTGCCGTCCACGTCATCATGAGCAGCTATCCAGGCCATGTGGCACATCTTCAGCGCACAGGGAATTCCGGACACCCTGGTCACTGACAATGGGACGGCATTCACCTCTAGCAAATTCCAGGACTTTACCTGCTATTATGGAATTCGCCACGTCAGGTCAGCCCCATTCCACCCTGTGACCAATGGCCAAGCCGAGCGCATGGTGCGCACGACTAAGGAGGCGCTCCACCACTTGGATAGTAAGGACTGGGACTACAAGCTGGCAGCTTTCCTCTTTGGCCAAAGAATGACGCCCCACACCACGATGGGACGCAGCCCAGCGGAGCTCCTTTTGGGACGGCGCCTGATGGCCCGTCTGGATCGCCTTCATCCCGATCGAGCACCGGAAGAGGAACCGGCTACAGAGTCACCCGAGGCGGCCAGAGGGTTTTTCCCCAAGGATCCGGTCCACACCTGGAACTATGCGCAAGGTCCGCCATGGATTCCGGCCCGGGTGGTGAGAGTCTGGGGACCCAGGTCATACGAGGTCTCCAGCGAGGATGGCCAGATACTGCACCACCACATCGATCAGCTGCGGCGGCGGGTACTGTCACACTACTCAGAGGACTTCGAGGACCCAGACAGCCCAGAAACTCCCACTCCACCTCAGCTACTGGACGACCTGGCACAGCACAATGAGGTTCCTGTTGATGCTCCAACAGACAGCACGACCGGGGCCCGAGAAGCAGCACTGCCAGCACCACAGTCGCCAACTCTGCCCATCTCCCAGCTGAGTGCTACAGTGTCAACGAGGACCTGTAAAGCACCCTCCTATTTGCAGGACTTCGTGTGTGGGTGACTTTTGGACCAAGGGGGGAGGGGTGTAATGTATCCATCCCAGACCACATGCGTGGCCATTTCACCACACGGTCATGCAAAGCGGCTGAGCTTCGCTCTCAGTAACAATGGGACAAGCGGATCCTAGCCAGCACCTATCGGGAGGCTAGGCTCCCGGCCGAGAGCCTATGGAACTCTCAGCCACTGTAAATAGCCAATCACTTGTGTGTGGGTGCGTTTTGGGTGCGGGGTTGTTGCACATATAAACCAGCCTGCGAGCTGGTTAGTTTGTCTTGTTCTTGATCTAATAAAGTACGCTAAGCTGAAATCACTTGTCCGTCTGCGTACTTTTCAATGAGGAATGCAGAGGGCACAGCCTTCCTCCTCTTCACTGCCTCTCTAAGGTGCCACAGTTGAATTGATGCTTGCCACAATACATGTGAGTAGGCATACATAAGGAGCAGTGACTCCCACACTACCCCATGGCTCCAAGCCCCACCAGGAGGGATCTGTGCAGCAGCAACACGGGTGGTTCAAAGTGCAGCCTAGGTTAGGCGGTGGCAGAAGCTCAAGAGAGAGCAGCCCACAGAACCTGTCCTCTACCCCGGGCCTGGCCACAATGAGGGCTGCCGGGAGGGCGGGGGCGGGGCCACCCACTCCTCAGAGCCGACAAAACTAATCTCTGCCTGGTGAAAAAAAAAAAGCTGTGCGAGCCGGCTGGGGGTGAGCGGGTGGGGAGAGAAATCAGTACATTAAGGCAGGCTGGGGAGGACTGCAGGTAAAAGTTTGGGTCCCTCCACTTCTCTCCCTCCCTATCTCTGGCACTGGTTGCTGGGGGAGGCTGTTCCCCCTGGAAAAATTACACCTATGCTCAGCAGGATATAATGACAAGACTCCACCCTTCAAAGAAGCCATTTTCTCCAGGGGAACTGATGTCTGACCTCTATACTCTGGAGATCAGCTGAAATTCTGGAGGTTGACAGCCCTACATTTAGAATATCAGCAAGGGGGAAATCAACAGGATACCCATTGGATGTAAATCCTCACTGCATTCTGATGTTGTTTGACTGATCTCTTTCCACCACCTTATCCCTCACTCTCCCCTCCTTGTGTGCCTTGCCTTTTTAGCTCAGTTGCAAGCCTCAAGGCAGAGGCCTGTGTCTCTCGATTGATGTGAGGTATTTTGAGAAATGACAGTTGTTTGAAAAATTGGCCATAAACTTAAGAAATAAATCAGTATTGCACAGATTCAGTTTTCTCTTCATTTCTCCCCTCCCCCCAGGAGCTTCATGGCTCACATCCGGCTATTCCAATGTCAGAACCGGACAGCCAAAGCACTAAAATATAGCTGAATTCTAAAGTTGAAGAGCATCTGGACCACATAAGTGTTGCAGTGAGAGGTTGCGACTGGGCTCAAAGTATAAAGAGAAAGTAAAGAAATGTACAGGTAGGTATCCAAAAATCTAGCTCAATTGTCTTGCACATTTTGGATTTCTTTACAGCATGGGATAAAGGACTGAAATAACTGTGCATACGCAGACAACTTGGCAGCTATATAAAATTGATTCCTGACAAGCCTAATAGAAAATGCTTGTTCTCTGTAAGTGGAGAAGTAATTCTAAATTAAATCCTAAATAGGAAGCTTAAACCCTAGAGTTCTCTTCAAATATTGTATGCTGTGTGGTATATTAGACATTATGACAAATCCTTTCTTAGGCTGATATAATACTCAGAAGCACCACTCTGTGGTATCAGTGTTTATTAGACTGGGCAATGACAAGAGCCAACAAAGCAAAATCCCTTGAGAGCATCATGTAGAGAATAAGCCAAGATTCCTGCAAAAAAGAAAACAAGGCAAGCAGAGAATTAGGCAGTGAAAAAAAACCTTTATCATTTTGGTTAATGCAGTGCCTGTTTGTCATCACCACAAGGACTAAGGTATTTGAGCACTCCCTGAAAGCAGACCTATCCACACGCCCAGTCATAGCTCCACTACCTTCTTAGCCTGCTTGGCATAGATTATAATGTGGCTTTATGGGATAATCTATAAGGGATGTCTGTTAGGAAATAAACACTATATTTACTGAGGGAAGACATTTTAAATGAACCATGCAAAGAGAAATGCGGACCAGTATATTGCATGACTTAACAGTAAGTCTCACTAAAACTGACACATTCTGATTCACAATACATCTTTTTGAAGACAGAACCATGGAAATTTGGGGAAACTGTTGATTCAACTCAGAATTTTCAGGTCAATTCTACTAATCCACCCCCCAAGCAAATTCCATTGAAATAAAACAGACTTGCTTTTAAATAGGTATTCTTGGGATTCCAATATCCATAGTCCATTATAAGATATTGACTTTTATACATTATTTCTAACTAATTTAAGGGTACATATGAACGGGAATGCATGAAAATATATAAGCAGAGGAACTGCTAGAAACCTTACCCCCTGCCTGGTCCCCCTCCTCTTTACAGCCTATACAGCTTCTCTATTTTCCCTGAGGATAATTTCAGAGGGTAGCTGTGTTGTTCTGCACTAAAACAGCTAGAACTGAGTCCAGTAGCACTTTAGAAACCAACAAGATTTTCAGGGTTATCAGCTTTTGAGAGTCAAATCTCCCTTTGTCAGATATCAAGATTGTTGGTCTCTAAGGCGCTACTGGACTCAATTCTAGCTGTTCTTTCCATACAACTCGCCTCTGAGCAGCCTAATAAACTGCACTTGACTGAGGTTGCCTAGGTGTTCCCAAATGGCTGCCAAGATCTCATGAGGTAATCTCACAAGAACTCAACATTTTAAAACTTCTTTTTAAAACTTCTTTCCTTTTTTTAAAAAAAATAATATTTTGGGGTTTTTTTTACCAGATTTGTAAAAGCATCTCACCCTTCTGTATCTGGCACCACTGTGCTGACTTGGTGCTTTGGGGGGGGGAACAGTGGGAGGGTTTCTAGTGTCCTGGCCCCACTGCTGGACCTCCTGATGCACCTGGTATTTTTGGCCACTGTGTGACAGAGTGTTGGACTAGATGGGCCTTTGGCCTGATCCAACATTGGCGTCTCTTATGTTCTTATATTCTTATCCACACTCTGATACCAAGTTCAGAATTAGATATTTAGATATACTACATATATGTAAGCCCTGAGCTGGATGGCCCATACTAGCCCAATCTTGTCAGATCTCTGAAGTCAAGTAGAGTCAGCCCTGGTTAGTATTTGAAAGAACTCCAGGGTTGCTGTGCAGAGGAAGGCAAGGGCAAGTCACCTCTGAATAACTCTTGCCTTGAAAACCCTGTAACTTGACAGCATTTTATACATGCACACACATATATACATAAATGCATAGGACTGTGTTTATGTGTCTTTGCATGTGTATGTATGAAAGAGAGAAAAACAGTTGCATGAGATTCTATGCTGTTTTGTCCATAGGGACAAGGCAGTACCTGAATTTTAAAAGCATTTTTGTGTGGATGAGCAGGATGGAATCTTGCATTACATGACTACAAGGATATGCTATTTAAACCAAGGGGTTCTTTTTTTTTTTTGCTCAAGTCTGGTCTTTTATTATTGTGTACTAAAGAATTATTTTACATTTCAGGAAAACGTTAATAAAAGACTTCTTGGTATAATATAGAACTCAGCCTATATTTTTGAAAGTATGATCAAAATACAGACATCATATCATGAACAATATGGGCTATCTGAATATTAATTTCAGTGGTCTTATTCTCCTAAATAGTATCCCATATATTTCCCCCCCTGATAAATTGCTTATATTCAGTACATCAAAATTTGGTCTCCTTGGAAAATATACAAAGCTACACTTACTGTAGTTCTGAAAGCCTTGACTTAATGCAGAGAGGTCTGGACGCATCTGTAGCAGGAAATGATACTAACAGAGAGTGAACGGGTACACAAGACTTCTGAGGAAAATGTTAAGAATAACATTGTCAGGTTATGATCAAAGAATTTATGGAAGCCAAAAGAAAGACCAATGGAAAATGACAGAGTTCTTACCTGGTAAGAATCCAAAAGAGTTCTTAAAATGTTTAGATTTCATCCTACTTAGGATTCAGTCATCCCAAGTATCCTAAAGAGAAATAATTTACTCTTGTAGAAACTTCAGCAGTTGGGGGAGGGGGGCGTAGAACTGAAAGGACCAAAAGTGTTAATGCAGTGAAAGCAATGGCAATGCTTCCTGAAACCTACTTAATTGCCCCAACTGACAGCAGCACCTAGACAAATCTGGCCACATCACATCATGACATCATCCCATTTACTGTGCAAGTCCCTGGACTGGCTGGCATCACCAAAGCAATTTTTTGCAGGAAGAACACCACCCTGAAAAAAGGAAACATTCTTACCAGTATGCATTGCCTTGTGGGAACTGAAACAGGCAGTAGCATGGGCATGATTTTTTAAAAGACCTTTCGTTTTGTTATGGCATATATTTGTTGTTTATTTACCTTTCCAGCTTTTAAAAAAATCCTCATTCCAGCATTGTACCGTTCAACCAAGGGATCCTTCCTGCCTTATTTCAGGGAGATACAAGGAAGGGTCCCAGTTTTACAGGAAATAAAAATTCTGTAGGCAGAAGCAGACATTGAGTATCCCAAGAAGGCAAGCAGCATTATAGGTGGACATGGGGAGGCAATGGCACCGCCCCCCAAAAGGCAGGCTGGGTAACACAGAGCCACTATAGCATATTGGCTAAGATAACTGAGCTACAAATAAGAAACTCCCTGGCTCAAACCCAGTTCATCCATAAACCTGCTAGGTGCCTTTACAAAAGCTAGTCAGAATACAGTACTCAAGTCTGCCATATGGGTTTAATAGTGACTTACCTTTTGTGGTGGTTATAAGGCTTGTAACAAGATAATCAATGTGAATTATTTTGAACACTGGAGAGATCACATGAATGCTAAGCACTGTTATTACAGAGGGCACTAAAGCTAGCCAAGGCAGCAGAGCTACAGAAGCAGTAGAGGAAGGCATTTGATATCACAAGAAAAGCAGGCAGCAGGGCAGCATAGGCACAGAGGCTTGCATTTGGCATCATAAGTAAGACAGGCAGCATTACTTGGCGGGCAAAGCCTTGCCTTTGGCACACCAAAGAAAAGCAGGCAGTGTGGCAGAGAGAAACATCAGGAGGTATTTGTCACCCAAGAAAGGCAGTCTACGAGTATTTGATAGAAAAGAATCACTGGAATAAGCGTTGTTGGTGGTAATAATTTTAAATGTTATGCAATGAGCAGTGTTCCCTCTAAGCTGAGTTAGTGTGAGCTAGCTCACAGTTTTTTAGCCTCCAGCTCCCAGATTTTTGTCTTAGCTCAGGAAGGATGGCTCCAGAGCAAACTATTTATGCAGTAGCCAAATCGCTCACTCATTGCCAGTAGCTCACAAAGTAGAATTTTTGCTCATAAGACTCCACAGCTTAGAGGGAGCATTGGCAATGAGGGACATATTCACAGACAGACAAACTTGATGTGTATTTGTAAATCATCTACTAAAATCCAGTCCAAGTCACCTCTTTGCTGAACAGTTCATGTACTGGATTCAATTGCTAAAATAACGGCTAGTGCCTTTTTCAGTCTGCCTTTATAGTTGCACAAGACAAGGGTAGTGGGAGGGGCAGCAAGTGATTCAGCAGGTCACCTAACTGACAAGAGCTTCTTCTACCCAGAAGAGTTAACTAATGTTCCTGCCATAGAGAATCATCCAGTAAGGCTTTGTGTGCAGTGTTTTCATTTTCCCTTAATGACTGCTCTGTCCCAGAAGCTTGGGGTAGCCTTTTAAAATTCTGTATAAGCAGAAGTGGGTCCTGTTTTTTCACTATGACATTCTTTGATCAGGTGGTAGACCTGCCTGTTTTTCTTGTTGTCTTTGAATACAGGCACTGTAGACTGGGGAGGGGGAATTAGAGGTTAAGGTTACATTTCTCCCCATCAGCATAGTAGGCAGCATTCTGGAAAAGGAGAGAATCAAACTGTTCTGCTTGTATCCTCTGGAACCCACGTAGGTAGACTGCTGCAAACTAGAGAGGAGGCAAATGCTTCCTCATGTGTTAAAGGCATTGCTGTAACATACACATGCTGATAACAGGCAAAGCAGTCAAATGTGACAGATCAGTGATGAGGACCCCATTTATGAGATCTCTACATCTTAAATTTGATCTAAACAGGGGTGTCAAACATAAGGCCTGGGGGCCGGAATTGGACCATCTGGGGCTCTTATGTGGCCCACAAGCAACTAGTGCAAGGGAGGAAACAGGAGGCTGCTTGGGGGGAGTTAGTGGAGCCACCCCGATTGTGGCTTCAGAGGAATAACCTCATCTGCAGCAGTCAAGCATCGTGGGAACATCTGCCCAGTGCTGCACTGCTGACTTTCCAGTTCGACTATGTGGGTTTTCCTCTACACCCCCCTCCCAGCCCATGAGGCTTTGCAATGAGGATACACCAACTTGGAGATTACTAACTGCTGTCCTTTATACAGTTTGTATCTCCGGTACCTTGCATTACTTTTTATGGCATACATGGCCTGGCCCGACAAAGTGACATTTATGTCAGATCTGGCCCTTGTAACAAATTAGTTTGACACCTATGATCTAAAAGCAGACATTGACGGAAGGAACCCACTAAGATTAGGGCAGTGACGTTTGGCAGGGGAAGGCAGGCAACCATTTTTAATTCAAGGACAAATGGCACAATCCTAGAATACTTAGGCATGTCCACCTGTCCCCATGTAAGCAAAATGGGAGTGGGTGGGAGGTCTGTTTTGTACAAAAGCTGTGCATAAATGGAGCTGCATCTCATCAGCCCCTCTCGCCTTATGACTCTACTTCTTTTTGTTGAGTGGTTTCAGCATTTTCTTCCCCAGGCCAGATCTTGTACTTGAAGTTCACTAGGGTGTGTAATTTAAAACCACATCAGCATGGCCATACCTAGGTATCCTGGTTGACTGCTACTTTCCTCCCTCCATCTTGGAACTGGGGACCACTCTGCATGTTAGAAAATCATAATTAAAATAATGGCAGAAGGAAACATTTAATCTCTGCTGTAATCTGTTACTGAAGCAACTTCCCATCAGTTCCAGAGAAGACCAACACTGGAAGACTGTCACTCAAGAGTGGTCAGGGGAGAATGGGATGTGTGTTCATCACAAAGAATCCAATTCTATTTCTTTGGTTAAATAGCCAAAAGCACTAGTACTTCAGCCTGATAAAAATAAATGTCTAAAATCCAACAATCTGGAACATCAGGCGTATATGACTATGTCTACAAACTAATAAGACAGAGATGAAAGCTGCCTCTATCTGCAGGCTGTGTCCATATAGTTGAAAAGAAAACCATATTTGTTTTGATCTGTTCAGCATTCTGAGAACACTGAACGATGGGCCATTTGCATGAATAAAGGGAGTTGTGATGCACTTGTGGGGGGGGGGATCAATTTTTTGGTTCGTTCATGCAGAAGAATGCTTCTTATCCCTGGAACTTATCCACTGAGTTGGTCAGAATTGCCTTTTGTTTCAAAATACCACATGCAAGTCAGAAGATGGCAGAACAGGAACTGATAAGGTGAAAAGGTTGAAGTTAAGTGTGAAAGGATGTTTCAACTGCTCATGGCAACTGGCACTCTTGCCACTGAAGTGGAAAAACTTGATACACTCCGGCATTTGGACTGTGCAGTTTCAATCAAATATTCTTTAGCATTCTAGCAAGGTAAACATTTTACTGTGAATGCTACAAATTTCTTAGTGAACTTGTTCAGGAGTCAAACATACCCTGTTTGACACTCACAGTTGAATGATGAGCTAATCAAGGATATGGTCAATTTGAGCAAACCTAGTTCACAGAGTAAAATATGTGGGAAACAAGCTGTGGTCCTCTGTCTCACAATGGAAGGATACATTGGGTCTGTTTTTGATGGATACATTGGGTCTGTTCTTTTCAAGGTGCTTAGGGCACAGGGACTAGGGATGCTACAAATTTCTTAGTGAACGTGTTCAGCAGTCAAACATACGCTGTTTGACACTCACAGTTGAATGATGAGCTGATCAAGGATATGGTCAATTTGTATCGAACAAACCAATCAACTGCTGAACCAGCTGCAGCTGTCTGTTGTGCAGAAGCCAACTTACAGCTGATCAGAGGATCTCTGTATCCTAACCTTCGGTTGGCAGGATCAGAAGCGACGGGGGATCACCTTGGAATGGGCTTCGGATCTACCTCCTTCCAAACTCCTACAGAGTTTCTGATCTTCCTATTATAAAAAGGAGAAACAAACTGTTTCTCTTCTCTGCCCTCTAAACTGGGAGGGGGAATGGAAGTGATGTTCTTCTGCTCTACATTGGGAAAAGGGAGAGGAGAGAGATCGTTTCTCTCTGTTATTCTGCAGCCCAAGCCAACAGCTTGGTTGGTGACAGAACAGATCTCTTCCTTCCCCTAGTCTAGAGTTGCCAGTTCTGCGTTAGGAAATACCTGGAGATCTTGGGGGTGGAGCCTGAGGAGGGTGGGGCTGGGGGAAGGCATGGATCTCAAGAGGGTCCAGTGCTATACAGCCCACCCTACAAAGCAGCTGTTTTCTCTAGAGGAAGTGATCTCTGTAATCTGGAGATCACTTGTAGTACCAGGAGATTTCCTGGCCACATCTGGAGGTTGGCAACCCTACCCTACACCAAACTGACTGCTTCAACTGCAGAGACCAGGAACAATCTCCTGCTTTTCTCTACAGCTCAAGCTGACAGCTTGAGGTGGGGAGAAGAGAAGGGGAATTAGCTGGGGTTCTGATTCTCCCCCCTTAGCTGAATATCAGCAAATCTGGGACATAGCATAGTTTCCAGTATGGGAGATCAAAAGAACCTGACTTCCCCCTCCCCCAAAGAACTTTTCTCGATCCAGACCTAAATTTCCCCAACAAGAGATCAGAAACTGATTCCATGCAAATAGGTATGAATTGGTTGTGACCTTCCCATTGATTAGGCACCTGCCTGAACACCATTGGTGAATATGATGTGAGCCAAATTGGCAGGTGTTCAAGCATCCCTAACATTTAATTTATTTATCTGAAATACTTCATGCCATCATTCTCAAGGATCAGGGTCCCCAAGGTGGTGCAAATAAAAGCCTTAAAAACAATATTTAAAATTATAAAATAATATAATAAAATCACATAAATAACACCAAACCAGGGAGGAGGGTCAGTAATCATTATTGGGGGGTATGCCAAGTGAAACATAGAAGAATTCACCCACCAGTGGAAGAAACCAATAGAAGGAGACAGACAAATCTCCCTGAGGAGGGAGTTCCAAAGTAAGAGGAACACATTACAAGTTACACAGCACAGATCTTGGAGAGAGATCCAGGGAGGCAAACTATGTCATGCACTGCCAGACAAGGAAACACAGATGATGTACCACAAATCAAAGGGGGGGGGAAAGGGGGGGGACTCAACCCAAAATGTAGCTGCGATATAAGAGGGTCAAGCTAACAAATTATATAAAAAATACAAATGTTTATTAGGAAAGAAAAAAGGCCTGATTATTATATATCAAATGTATATAGTAAATATATGTAATAATATTTTTTTTAAAAAAAAATAACAACAAGAAATTTTTACTGGCGTTACCTTATATGCTTTGCATTTGCTACAAGTTTGTATAGTGGGCCATAGATATAGTAGCTGTGCAAATTCTCCAAATTATTCTACATAAAAATAGAAATACAATTAATAAAGTTTATAAGTGGTCTAATTTTAGAGTAATTTTAGCCTAGAAAATATTTAAATTAGCCAACAAACCTGGTAGCGAATATCCCATTCGTCAGGATGTGTGTCACTTCCATCAAAGGTAGGGGGGATGGGCTGCTCCGTTCTTTTATCTAATATCTCCCATAAAACATCCAAGGCCTCATCTTGTGGAATGTTAGTGTACAAAGACACTACATCTAGGGTGGCAAAAATCACCTCTTCTGCCTGCAATTGTAAATTACTGATGTGGTTGAGGAAATCCATGGTATCTCTTAAATATGAGTGCGTGGTTTGAACAAAGGGCTTGAGAAAAAAGTCCAAATATTGGGCCAAAGGTTCCAAAATGGACCCACATCCAGAAACAATTGGGACTGGGAGGGTGCTGAAAAACAGCTGAAATTCTGGATTATAGAAACAATTCAGACTACTAATTCAAACATGCTCAAACTTCTCCCAAAAAGAGAGTTATTTTGGATACATCATCTACAGACATTAACTCCTCAAGGACTGAATGAAGGAGTGGACTTGCTGCCTTTGAAAAAATGTATACCTGTCATTCTGTATTTGTCAGCGCTGACCTTGAGTTCTCTCTCTCTCCTCTTCACCCCCTCCCTCCTTGTAATCCCTTCCTTGGCAATAGCATTGTGCAATGCATGTGGGTGACTGCATCATCCCTGGGTTCAACTATATAATGATGTAATGTTAGCAGTTTGTAACTTGACTACTACCTTTGATGGAAGTGACACACATCCTGACGAATGGGATATTCGCTACCAGGTTTGTTGGCTAATTTAAATATTTTCTAGGCTAAATTTTTCTAAAATTAGACCACTTATAAACTTTATTAATTGTATTTCTATTTTTATGTAGAATAATTTGGAGAATTTGCACAGCTACTATATCTATGGCCCACTATACAAACTTGTAGCAAATGCAAAGCATATAAGGTAACGCCAGTAAAAATTTCTTGTTGTTATTTTTTTTTAAAAAAAATATTATTACATATATTTACTATATACATTTGATTGGATGTATTTCTGGATGTGTGTCAGTGTAAAATAAAGAATATTGACCACTGAAGAAGGCCCGAAGGGGCCGAAACACGTATGGTCCTTAGGTCAAACGTTTTACCCATCAATTGTATATGCATAATAATCAGCTTTGATGATATAAGCTTTAAAAGTCTGATATTTAGACTATTTCTTTTTACCGTATGTATGTTTTAGCTATGTGTACACCCTAATAAACATTTGTATCTTGTATCACAAATCAAGTCAGAATGTGAACCACAGTCACTATACAGTCAGCTGAATGAATCAAAGTAACTCCATATTTTCATAGTGCAGAGCTTCCATTTCATTATTTTGCCTAAAAGACCTCATCTCATTTCACCTTCTCCAGCAGGAATTTTTGCAGGAATATCTACCTCTCCAAGAAGCCAGGTTTTTTGCCTTACCTTTCCCTAAATTTTTGAGCCATAGTCTGAAAGGGGCTGTGTACATCTTGAGTTGCTGACAGATAATGAATGAATTATAAGGCTATTTGTCACACTATTAAAGTTCATGTGCAACCTATTTGTATATTATAAAGTATCAGTGTACTATAAATATGTTTATAAAAACATCTTTGACAAAGGTTTTTCAAGATGTCCGTTTCTGTATTACCAAAAATATTTATTGGAATATCCAGAGTTAATTAGAAGCTGTATTACATATACACAACAAAAATAAACTCCTTCAAAACTGTTTGTGCCAAAAGACACTTTTTAAAAACTTCGATTCTGTTTAGCAGAAGTGTGAAATTGTGCTCTTTTGCAACACACAGCTGCTTCAGCTTTCCATTTTTCAGCATAAAGTTTTGAAGGGCTTGTTTACTTTTTAGTTTTTACTAGCACAGGAGCATGGCTGCTTTATCACAATTTTGTTTTCTTCTGGAGAAAAAGGTTAAATCATTTAAAAATAATTATAAACCTCAAAGGGTTAAACTTACTCTTATCAACAATCTTTTCCTGCCTGGAGACAACTAAGATGGTATTGAAGCAATAACAGAAGTGTGGAGCAATAATGGAGCAAAACAGAGAGATTCTAACAGGGCCATCCGAAGTAGAGTTATACCCTTCATTGAAGTCAATGGGCTCAGAAGGGTATAATGATGGCATTGTACTTTTTCTTATTACTATGGAAAATGTTACCATATACTAAGATGTTAGGAAGTTATTTCTGTGCCAAGGTTCAATCTGAAAGGGGGGGGGGGAACACAGCGAACCAAGAGTTCCATTCAGTTTTGTCCACTTTACGCAAAGGTGAATGGAATTGGGGCATTCACAAATCCTGCAGCACATTCTAGCAGCCTACGGTGCCAGCTAGCAGCAGTCTGGGTGTGTGTGTGAGGTCATGGGGGCACCACTGGCTGATGGCATCACATCACTTCTGGGGAAACCTGGAAGTGACACTAGTCCACTCTTTTTTTACCAAAGAATTTCCAACAATTCCTATTGTGGATTGACATCACTTCTGGGTTTACCCTACAAATTCTTGACCACTGGAGATTTTTACCCCACCCCCTACTGGTCAACAGTGCAGCAGTGAGAAACAGGAGCTGGGGAACCCCCTGCTCCAAGTGGGAACCTGGCAGCCCTATTCTAGCTCTGTACTTGCAGAAGTCAGAAACAATAACAAAAGCCGAATTTTTGGATTAAGCAGTGCAAGTGCAAGTCTTAAAGCTCAGGGTTTGGAATATAAGCCATGCCTTCATTCATGCTGCACACTTTTCCACAGTAGGGGTTGTCCTCTACTGCTAGGGGCTTCCTTTCATGCAACTGAATGAGCCAAAAAGCACCTAATGCTAGAGGAAAGTGCTGCAAAGTCCCTTTGCAATGACTGTGGGGTCTAGGGATGGGCACAAACTGAACCACGAAGCAACATACATCACAAATTTTGTCCTGTTTGTGGTTTGTGGACTGAGGTTCAGGGCAGGTCTACCATCATGAACTTCCACAAACTTTTAAAGCACTTTGTGGACATTCATGACGGTTCATGGATAGAACAGAAAGCAGAGGTTTAAAGGGATTCTGATTCCCTTTGAACCCCTGCATTCTGTTCCCCACAAAAGCTGCAAAAAACAGGCCTGCTCCCCACCACTCAGCTGTTTTTCAAGCTTTCTGCAAACCTCATTTCAATGGACTATGGCCTCTTTCAACAGGGTTTGCAGGGTCATGAATCACAGATTGGTTCAGTTCACAAACAAACCTCCTAGTTTGATTTGGTTTGTTGTTTGGCCATGAACTACATTTTTTCTGGTTCATGCCCATCCCTAGTGGGGTCCCACAGTAAAAAGGTCGAGACACTGCAAGCAAATGTAAAACTGAGTGTAATTATTAGGGCTGCCAACTCTGGGTTGGGAAATTCTTAGAAATTTGGGGGTGGAGCCTGGGAAGAGTGGAGTTGGGGAGGAAGCTCATCAGGCATGTGATACCAAAGAGCCTAGCCCTCAATACTGCCATTTGCACCAGGGGGAACTGATCTCTGTAATCTGGAGATCACTAGACATTCCAGAAGAACTCCACTACCTACCTGAAGCCTGGCAACCCTAGAAGGGACCTCAGCAGGGTCTAATATCATAGAGCAGCTACTTTAAAGCAGCTACTCATTTCTGTGGTCTGGAGATCATCTATAATTGCTGGATATCTGCAGGCCCAACCTGGAAGTTAGCAACCCTATGTACCATCCATAGGTTTATAGCAGTCTTCAAGGGTAGTCAATAGAGTGCATTTTATTAGTCTAATCTTGAGGTGACGGTGGTGTAGATTAGCATGGCCTAGTTGGCTGAGTTCAAATCTAAGTTTTAATGTACTAACCACGCACAAATGAAAACTAAAATTTACTGTGGCAAACAAGGTATGTTCTGGGCCTAAGAAACAGCATCTCAGTGTTATTTGTATTCTTTTTATATCAAATCAGTTGAGTGAAGCGAAGTTCGGGGCAGGTCAAACACACCTATAACTCTATTAACAACGTAACGCAACATGATTTTTTTTGGGGGGGGGAATCTCATGTTTAGTATTGCCTTTTAGGGCAATTAAAATGCTTCCCTTTGCACAGAGCACTGTGCAGTCACAGAAGTAACATTCTCAAGGAAGCTATCCTTTAACAAATACAAGACAACTAGCATAAGCCAGGTAATTATCCTGCACTGTACATCTGTTTCCCAGAGATACAGATTCAAGAAAATTCATTATCTTTCAGATTGAGCTATATTGTGGGGAAAGCCCATTCCTGTGCTTCTTTTTGTTACCAAACCTGTGGTAGTGTGCTGGGAAAAACTGAATGCTGGAATTGTCCGTGTTTAACAGCACAGGGCAGGAGCTTAGCTTTTTATGTTTGAAAGCCTATTAATCTCCAAGCCAATCTAACACTAGTGTTAAACAGTGGCTTTAAAAGTGTGAACTGGCAAGTCCCCACTACAACCCTTGACCACAGACACACTAAGTTTGCAGGCCTAAGGCTGTGATCACACACTAAATAATGCACTTTCAACCCACTGTTAATGCACTTTCCAATTGGATTTCACTGTGTGAACTGGCAAAACCCAATTGAAAAGTGCATTGAACGTGGTTTGAAAGTGCATTATTTAGTGTATGTGATTGCAGCCTAAGAGCACTTTCCTGGAAGTAAGCACTGTTGAATAACACAATACTTTTTCTAACTAGACCTGCTGAGAATTTTTTCTTAACTGACCTTAGGCAAAGTTAGTATTTCTCGCCCCTTTCCCTCCACCCCACATCTACTCCTGTCACCTTACTGGGATAAAACGATGGATATGATACTTCTGACCATTTTGCTAAGCATTATTACCAACACAGTACCTTAAAAGTGAAAGCCACGGGATGTCCTAAAGGTATGTGGAGCACCTGCCTACTGGGCTTCTTTTGAGGGTAATAAAGATGTTGCTTGCTCAGCAAAGTAAGGTACTTGACAGCTTACCTTTCTCAGGGAAGAGCTGTGAGTCCGTGCTGAAGATCTC
>NW_015169249.1:97403-111014 GCF_001447785.1 Gekko japonicus | reverse complement strand
AGTAAACAGTGCAAATGTGAATGACTGTTCAGTTGGCAGCTCAGAGTATCCTAGGCTTAAATCATTGCTGGCCGATTGATCTGCCGGTGGAGGTGAATCAGGATCCCCTGGCTTTAGAGGTATTCCAGTACTATCCAGTACATTGAAAGGCATTGTGGGGAGTGGGAAGTCTATTATAAGATTTGTATCTTCAGTTTCTGTAGATGTTGCTGGACTTGGATAAACCAGTGGAGCTTCAGAAGTCTGCAAAAAATATTCAGGAAAATTAAAAAGAGTAGCAATGGTTATCACATTTGAGCACCATTTTACATGTTAGGGTTTCTTTCTGTGTACACCAAAGGTGTTTTAAGTGTACACTTAAAACGGTATGTATGTGACAAATGGGTATATCATATAGCCAGCCTGATATGCTGAACCTTCCTGCTGGGTCTATGGCAAAGCAGGGATTGCCCCTGTGATGAAGTAAATTCTGACTCCAAAAAGATTACTCTGTAATAAACTTGGTTAGCCTTAAAAGCATTGCCTGATTTTTGTATGAAGCAACTGTGAAAGTTGTCAAGAGAAAAAAACTTCAGGGCTTTCCTACAGAATATTTTTAAAATGTGCTAGAAGGTCATTTTATACTTAGGACAAAAAGTCATCCATACCCCAACTCAGTAATCAATATTTAGTCCCTCCAATTTAACAGATGTGGGAGACGCAGCTTCCTTTATTTCTTTAACTCATTTCTACCGTGCTTTACTCTTCAAACAACCTTTGATTCTATTGTGAGACAGTGAAAAGGAGTGAAATAACTCTCTTCCTTCTTTAAAAAAGTAGGGCAGATAAGCACTTTAACCCTGGCTTTGCATAGCATGGGAATACAAAACCAACCACGAAGTAAAATCAAATTCTAATAATTAAAGTCTCCAGAAATGGTTGGTTGGTGTGTGCCTGTGTTGTGTTTGGGAAACCTTGCTTCTCAGCTTAGTAACAAACTCAAGCTCCGTGGAGTTAATCCTATGAACTGCTAGTGCAAGTTATCCACAGAGATTAATCTTTTCCTCCTTCTGCTCCCTGCTCCCCAGGCCAGTGCTGAAGATTTGACCTCATGGTCAAAATGCCATGCAACACATGGGGATAATAGGAAGGAGGGGTAAGTGGGTAAATCCCCTTCCCTCGTGTGCAAGTAGAGTATAGTATCCAGCTGCCTGTATGATACAACCCAAAAAGTTGTGATCATGAGGCAAAGGAAAAGAGTTGTGCCAGATGTCAGTGGTGGTGGCCCATAGCCATCAGAGAAGCCACCACAAAAGTTTTATTTTTGTGATTATTTTATTACATGTCTGTAGTTGATACATACATAGTTATCTCAATCAATAATGCCATGAAGATGTACTCACCAACCCAGGTTCAGCTGTAGCATCAGTTACCTGTGATTTGATATCATTGTCTACATCAGTAGATGGTTTAATCACTTCTGCAAAATGGGACAAAAAGACAAATGTAAAGGACATACTTCTAGGTCCTGTAGGCAACTGGGAGTATTTTAATTTGACCTGAAATCTTTTGGCCTTTGCCAGAATTTTATTAGGCCTGTACTGCCTTGTCTTTCATTTTAGGATACTGGTCAATCTTAGGGTCTAGCCAAGGTGGCTAAACTTACTGTGGAGATCCAACAAGTCAATAATAAGGAACATGCAGAAACTTTATCTTTAGATCAGTTGCCCTTTGTTAACTTTACTAAGGTCCCGTTCACACTCACCGATTTGGTCCGGGAGCAGGACAGTTTGGGGCCGGATCAAACCGGCGCGATCACACCACAACATCTGGGAAGCGTCCGGCTTCCGTACCCAAACTGTCCCTTTCCCGGGATGAGCCGGCGCAAACTGAACCACCTATCTAGGTGGTTTAAAGGGAAGCGGCGCGGCAACCGGGGCGTTTGATCGCCGCCGCTTCCCTGCGCCGGCTCAACCCCGGCCCGGATCCGAACTGCGCATGCCCGGACATGCGCAGTTTGGCCGGCCCCCGGGTAGGGCGTTTTTTCTCCCCGGCGTTTGATCGCGCCGGGGAGAAAAGGTGGCGCGGCCAGGGGATCCGTGGGATCCCGCCACACCGTGTCAACATTGGCGCGGCTTTTAAAAGCCGCGCCTTCAAGCGCCTTTTCCCCTGCGTGTGGCAGGGGCCAAAGTTGCATTACAATTAAGGTATTAATTCATTTAATATACTTGCAGTTGTTTGAATATTATTGGGTCTTTGCTGATGTACGGTAGTTTGTGTGTGTGTGTGTGTGTGTGTGTGTAAAGTGCTGTCAAGTCCCAGCCAACTTATGATGACCTTGTAGGGTTTTCAAGGCAAGAGATGTTCAAAGGTGGTTTGCCATTGTCTTCCTCTGTATAGCAGCACTGGAATTCCTTGGTGGTTTCCCATCCAAGTACTAACCAGGGCCATCCTGTCAAACTCAGTGTCTCGTTTGTCATTTGTTAAGGGGCCTTGAGTGGGTACTGGGAATTCCTGAGGGTGTGTGTGTAAGTGTGTGAGTGTGAGAATGGCTTTGTTGTAGTGACTGCGTAACTCTTTCTAAGTAGCCTCCCTTCTCAGGGATGACCTTGGTTGATGTCTGTGCTTGCTCCACAGAAATAGACAATGTAATGGTAGACTTGTAGTTAGGGGCTGGAGCATGCAAAATCTAGCCGGGATTAATGTGGGTTATGATTGGATTGGATCAAGGGGGGGGAGCCTGTTTGAACAATGTATAATTTGGGGCCTTGGCGCCAGAACTTTAGTTCTGACACAGAAGTCTCAGCTTGAAACATCTTTATTCCCCAATAAACAAATCACTGCTTAGCTTCTGAGATCTGATGAGATTGGGCTAGTCTTATGAATTTTAGCAATATATTAAAAACACATTTTCAAAACCTGTTTGCTACATTTAATTAAGGGTACAGCTAAAATCACTATTATTTGAGCTTAATTGTGTGACACAAGACTTTAGTCTCAAAGCATGCTATTGGAGATAATGAAAATGTAAAACATTTTATGCTAACAAAGTTTTCTACTTTTGGTTGTTTTAGTTCTTTGTCATCCTAGATATAGAAACACGCCATTTGATTCTGAAAGGCACTATGCGACAGCAGTCTTTAGTTCACTTTGATGAGTAAAAGGAATATCATAACTCTGTTCTGCCAGTGCAGAAAGCTGAGTGAACAATACACTTCCACCCACCAAACATATGAAAGCTAGTAATCACGTTGATGGAAACCAGTGGTTATCCCTTAAATTACCCCCCCAACCAAATCTGGCAAAACAGTGCAAATGTGGTTAAAAGGTCTCTCTTACCTAAATCTTATGTTAATTATAATTCAAAACAAACAACACCCCCAGAACCTTATCTAAAGGCCCAACCCACAGCTTCCCTTTCAATTCAAAGCAACTTTGAATTGATTTACCATCGGCAAACTGAAGTGTTCCAAGGTCCATGGATAGTGACTTGTCTTCTTGAAGAGCAATGGCAACCATCCGTTGAAGGTCGGTCACTTTTGGCTTAATCACTGGTATCTCCCCCTCCTTACTAAGAAGATCTTTTTCAGTTTCAATTTTATTGGAACCGATTGTTGAGATGTCATCCTCAGGCCTTTTGACTTCTGATGTGTCTTTTTCAAAGCTGACAACATACCGTGCTACAGTACTGCTTGATCTGTTGTATTGGGGGGGGGGGGAGGAAAGCAGTGTATGAGCAATGATTTTATATGTGCCAAATAAACTAAAGCTGAATTCTTAGGTCATGAAGATGGCAAGTAAGCAAAGAATGATTTTCCTTCACCACTGAGTGATCAGCATTCATCAAGAGCTGGTTTGTTAGGGTACAAGATCCCCGGGGGGCATGAGCCCCAGGAAGGCCCAAAGACCAAGTCTTCTTAATTATAGCCCAAGTGCTTCCAGGGCATTACAAAGCTTGCTATTAAGGCAGTGTTTGAATAACCTTCCAACAGAACCCTTTTCAGACACTACAATTTTCGTGCTCAAATAATGTATAAGGGAAACTGTGCTGTTGGCAAACCTCCTGATACAGGTGGTCACCATTTTGTGTGAATAAGACATTGCATATTTCCCAGTTTTGGTATGTGCAACTGGAGGCACAGATTACCTGTGGGTATGAGCTCATGTGTACTGAGGCTCAAAAATATGCCTGTTGTCCTATTTACAGGGCTCTTTTTGTAGAAAAGGCCCAGCAGGAACTCATTAGCATAATAGGCCATACCCAACAGCAGTCACTCATTAGCCTAATAGGCCACACCCCAACAGCACAGCTCATTAGTGCATTAGGCCGCACCCTCATGTTACCAGAAGTGTGGTCATCCAGCCACACCCACCTTTTGCTTCTTATTCTGTTTACCTTGTTTGTTGTCAAAACCCAGGGCTTTTTTTGTAGCAGAAACTCCTTTGCATCTTAGGCCACACACCCCTAATGTAGCCAATCCTAATGAATTTTTGCTGTTGGGTGTGGCCTATTATGCTAATGAGTTCCTGCTGGGCATGGCCAACTCAGGAGCCAGCCAGAACTCCATTCCTGTGTGTTCCTGCCCCAAAATAGCCCTGCCTATTTATATACTAAAATGGCAACTACCTGTAAGTAGGGCTGCCAGTTCCAGGCTGGGAAATTCCTAGAGATTAGTGGTTTAAGCCTGGAGATGGTGGAGTTTGGGGACAGGAAGGATCTCAATGGAGATGTGATTCCATGAAATCTATCCTCTGAAGCTGCCATTTCCTCCAAGTAAACTGATCTCTGCAGTACAGAGACATAGATGCCAGGTTCCCTCTGGAAGATCCTGTTTGCAGGCCTTATGGCACCTCTGGGGAAAACCTGGAAGTGATTTCAATCTACTCTAGGAATCACCAGAAACTCTACAGTAATACCCATATGAGAAGAAATGCTGGTAGTACAGTATCCCCTTGGTTTGAGTCAGGGGTCATTTCGTAGAAAAAGAGCTAGGGGAACTCATTAGCATAACTCATTAGCATATGCCGCCGGCGGGAGTGCAAGGAAGCCCCGCAAAGGCCTTCCCTGGCCCCAGGCAGGCAGGGGTGGGGAGAGGCAGGGAGGAAGCAACTTACCCTGCCTCCTCCTGGCTGAATGAGGGCCGGAAGCGGGGCGGCTGGAAGCAGGGGGCGGGGCTTTGTCATGTGTCCCGCCCCCGTACCTCACTCGGGGGAACTGCGATCCCCCGCGATCCCCCCCAAAATGACCTCTGGTTTGAGTACAAAATTGTAATAACTGAAATGGGACTAATTTAGCAGCATACTTGTTTAGGCTCAGGATGCTAAGCTTCGTAGCCATTTGACTTCTCACAATTAGAAAAAGAATAAAGTTTATTTCTAAAGTGCTCTTGTTTAAAACCACTCTGCAAGGACAAATAGCTAACAGGAAGGGAGACACTGGCTTGTGTTCTGTATGTTGTACTCCATGACAATAGCCTGAAACAATGCGGGGGGGAGGGGCTCCAAAAGATTTTAGGCATACATCATGCATTGAAAGTCAGTAGTTATTTGGTAGGTACCTGAGGGGCCTGAAAAATCTATCCCTTGGAGAATTTCTCTCTGTGAGTCAAATTATAACAGACTTTGCTGCAGCAGCATTTCAAGGCTGCATAAAGGGAATCAAACTGCTTCTTAGAAAGTAATTTTCCAAGGAGATTTCTAAAAGTTATTTGTTTTGGTCTATACATTCTATTAGCTCCTATGGACATCTTATGGCAGAATGTACATTACAAGAGCTTGGTGATGCCTGGCTGATTGCTTTTTAAAAAATCTTGGTTTGGCAATCAACGGATTCCATCATAACAAACTAAAAAACAGTTTTATTGTCTATTTTATGTTGGACCTGTTGCTGTTTGTATCAAAGTGATTCTGCCTAAGTAGTATGATGTGAAGTAGTCTTCTCTATCCATTTGGATTTCTAAATGTGGCTTAGATTATATATGTCTCCTAAAAGAACAGTGATATAATAACTTTTTATTAAGACTAACCCCCTTCCCATCACAAAAGACTGTCAGGCTTTCAAGGTCTCCGGCACTCTTGATGGTGAGTATAAGAAAGGGTTGAGGAAGGGATTTTCCACTGAGCCCCAAAGTATCTTTTTCTCTTCTCCTCTCCTTTTTTAACTTAACAATTGACTATTATTATTATTATTACTACTACTACTACTACTACTATTACTGTTATCATCATTATCATCATGATTGTTATTGTTATTATTGCTTTGGTTGGTCCCAATAAAAAGGTATATATAATTATAATTTGAAAGGCTACCTACAATCAGTGTTTTCATATCTCAACATGTTATTTCACATCATACTAAACTGTACAGCACACATTTTAGAAAAAAACTTGCAGCAAAATTACCCATCTTTTTCCTTCTTCTGTCTTCATTTCAGCACACAAAGAGAGGGCAAGATGAAGCATTTCAAGTGAAAAAACACACAAAGAAAAAAAAATCAAACTATTAAGACAAACTGTAAACATGCATCTGATCGATCTAATTTATTACAGCAAGAGCCAGTAAAACAGTACAATTCTGATATAAGAGGGATTAAAACAGTAATAACATAGGAATAGTATAAAAACATTAACAAGAGAAAATTAATAAAATTAGTTAAATAAAATACTGTTAAGAGAATCATACAATCTTTTCAGCTAAAATTTTAAGTCACTGAGCTCTGAATGTCTTCTAAGAGGAATTTATTTATTTATTTATTTAATCTTCGGCTTTATATCCCGCTCGAACCCCCTTCTCAGGGGGTCTCTGAGCGGCTTACACATGGTGCTAGACAGAAGGGGTAGTATAAGATGGATGGTCTCATTCCTCCTGATAGAAACGGCAGAACAGGAGGACATGAGCAATTGATTCCACCATATTAGCCATGCATGGGCATATACGTTCATGCATTGGAACTCGAGTGAATTTACCTTGCAGTACAGTGGGAGTGCCTCAAAACGGGCTCTGGAAAAAGCCCATCTATAGGGCTCATAGGTAATGTTAAATAAATAAGGGGCAGCAGTAAAATTAGGCCAAGATTTATACTTCTGAAGTTCTTGGGTAGCAAAGCTTCTTCATTTTGTAATTCAATATCACAAAGCCTCTGTGCGACAGCTGTTCTTGCCTTGTATAGGCTTCCATAGAAGAGATCTTCTGGGAATAGGCCAATCTGATTTAATTTATTAAGAATTTGTGTGGACCAGGCAGGGTAAGGGTCCAAGGCTAAAAGGTAAGGTATTAAACCCTTTGGGTTGTAATGAATTTTTAGCCAGAGTGTTATAGCCTGCTCCCAAACCTTTGCTTCAACTCTGAGTAGCCCAGCCTGTTGCCTAAGTGTTACATTAGAAGTGCTTCTAGGAACGCAAAATAAAGATCTAAGAAATTTAGACTGAACCCTTTCAAGGGTCTTTAAATTGGCAGAAAGTCCAATTTGTGATCCATACAGGAGTATAGCCAATGATTTTGCCTGGAAGGTTTTTAAGGCCATAGGGAGAAAGCCTGCACCTTTCCTTCTAAATAATCTAAGAATGGCATTTTCACTTCTCTCCGCCAGGTTAGCTGATGAGGACAGATGTGCTGAGAATTTGGAATTATAAGAAAAGGTAATGCCTAAGTATTGAAAGTTCTTAACTTGATCTATGGCATTTCCTTTAATATTCCAGTTGAACTTCCTGAATGAATTACCAAAACGGACAATTTTAGTTTTAGCAAAATTAATAGATAGTAATTTGGTGTCACATTGCTCTTTAAATTTTATCAGGGCTCGCTTCAGACCAATCCTTGTCTGGGATAAAAGAACAGCATCGTCAGCATACATTAAGATTGGAACCTTTCTGCTACCTGAGAATGAGGGAGCATGAGTATCAATTGAATGAAGGCATGTGATTAAAGAGTTAACATAGATAAACATGCATCCATAGATTTACATATAAATACATTTCTTGGTGATTGTTGTACTCGGTATCTGTCCTCATTTATATTCAGTAGGAGACAGGGAGCCTCTATCCATCCTTACATATCCCCCCTTTTTATTTTCACAAGGGGAGTATATTGCCATCACCGCCCGTACTAACAGGCATTTTCTACAGACTTGAAGCTCTCTTCTCCCGCTCTGCCCTCTGGTAACCATTTGCAGTGTAGAAGCCTGCTAATCTGTACCTTTCTAATGGCCCTAAAGTATCTGGGATTGATTCCTTTGGGCTGCTGTCCAAATCCAAGCCTTGGTAACCTGACCTAATAATTACTCTGACTATGCATGCTTCCTGAGAGATCATGTCCTGCAGTGACATTTTGTAATACTGTCCTCTCTTTGTTCACCTGACAGATCTTCTGTGCCAAATATGGAGCCTCCTTATCTGCTCCTGCACAAACTCATTACTCCATCAGAGCAGCTTTCTTTCTGCTATCTCAGGGTGCAACAGAGAAGGTACCAAACAAGGACTGAAAGTCAAGATCACGTTGCTAGCATTAATGAGGTTCATCTGCTGGAAGAATACCTTCATAGAATTAAGCTACATTGGCCATTTACCAACATTTGTATGTTTATCTTACCAGGGAAATAATGATATAGTCAAATCTGAGTGTTCAAAAACTAAAATAACAGAAGGACTGTAATTAGGGATGCCAGTACCCAGGTGGGGGTGTGAGATCCCCCAATTTTTGGGGCTCCCCCCCAGATCCCGGCCAGTTGGCTGGTGGGGGAAGCCCTGCCTCCAAAAGTCGTCCACGGTACCACTTGAAAAGATCGGGCACCATTCTTGCCTGCCCCCCAAGCTGTGAATTTGTGGCTTGCAGGACAGGTGCATATGGTACCCACTCTTTTCAAGCAGGGGCTGCCCACTCCTGCCGTGGAAGTGGCAAATTTGCAGCTTGCAAGGCAGGCACGCACAGTGCCCGCTTTCCCCCCAACCATTTAAAAGGAAGGTTCCCTTTAAATGGTTGGGGGAAAGTGGGAGGTGTGCACACGCGATGCAGCATCCCCAGCACAATGACACCACTCTGCATGATATCATTGTATTGGGGTGGTCCCTTCCCCTCCCACAATGCCCCCTAAATCCCACCACCAGGGAGAAGATGGGACCTGGCAACCCTAACTGTAATCTATATTTGTGGCTGATTATACTGTAAGTGGTATGTTGCAGATACTCGGGTTCTCACTCTTTTGAAACAGCAGGATGTTGTCTAACTGAAATAACACTAGCATTTCTCCAGTGGTTCAGATTGTGGGACAGTCCTCATGATTGGGATAAGCTCCTCCTTCCATCACAGGGTTGGCTCTGAGCTTTTGATCCAGGTGGGGAGGGGCTTATCCCCTGGAGGCTTCCCAGTTCTTCTCAGCAGGACGTGCCTGAGTAGTGCTGCATAGCGCAGCCAGAGAAGAAAGAAAGATAAGAAGAAGGAGGAAGAAGAAACTGAGCTGCAGCACCTCAGAAGGTGCAGAGTTAGGCGGCACAGTAAAGGGGCTGGTTTGCGCTGGGAGTTCCCCTGTTGCAGTGATGCTGTGGCGGCCCCGACAGATCCCCATTGGCCTTACCCACCCAAAGGTGGAGGGCCTGCTCACAGGACTAAAGGGAGTGTGGAGGAGTCTACAACGTGGCGGCAGGATGTAACCAGAGGCCTAGCAACCCCCCCCCCGCGAGAGCACATGGGACTGGTGCAGGGGACAAGGAAGACCTCAACTTCCCTCCTGAGTCCCGGTAAGTCCCCACACCAGCCACAGACCTCCTTACTCCCGAGTAGGCTTTCCACTACGGGAAGGGAGCACTGCAAAAAGAGCTGGGCAGGCTTAAGACCCTCCCTTTGGACCGATCAGGCAAGGAGGGGGGAGTGCTCATGTTGATCCCTGGCCTTATGTCACCAGACCCTTCCCCAGGCATGAGGGGGGGGGACATTCACTGGAGCCGTGGGGATGGAAAAGGATTCCTCCACAGCAAAAAGATGTGGGGGTTTTTGGCGGGAAAACCATTTTATTACCGCTCTTGGTATTTTCCTGTCGGGGTGGGCCCTGCCTCGAGTGCAGAGGTACCGGTCAGCAACCTCTATTGGCTCCCAGGGCTGCCTTACAGATGAGGAATGCAAAATCTTGGGAAGGATACATGCCCTTCTTCCAATCTGAGAGTAGTTTCTGTTTCACTCTTTCCCCCACAGGCAGAAATGGCTGAAAAAGCTAGCTCAGGCTGTTCCCAAGATAGAGGAAGCTCCTTTGAGGATCTCAGTATGCCTAGACTTTCAGTCTCCCTGAATTCACAGGATTTAGTGGACCCACTGAACCAGGAAAGTAGAGAGTCAGACAAAACAAAACTTATGAACTGGTTCAGGGGTGAAATGAGAAGGGAGTTTAAAGACATGCTTAGAGAAACCTTTTAAGGTAACAAGGCACTGCAATTTCTTATAGAGAGAGGTAGGGCTTCCAAGAGGGCCAGGCCTAGCCAGGAAGATGATTCATCTAGTTCCTCTAGGTCCCCACACAGAAATAAAGAGAAGAAACACAAGCCTTTCCCTAGGGAGTGCAGCCCCCTGCTGGAAAACAGAGAGGCAGAGTCTTCCATCTCTTCCTTAGAAAGAGAGGAAGGAAAACTATCAGAAGAAGATGAGAAAGTGATGCGCTTGGTCCAATCCAGGCTCTTTCCACAAGAGGTATTTAACTGAGGACAGGGACAAGAAAAAAGTCCTTCCATCAAAAAAGAGAGATGTCAAATCCAGGAAGCGGTTTCAGCCCTTTTGGGATCAAAAAAGGAGCCAGAAACCCTCCTACTCTAGACTATTTAAAGGCAAGTGGCAACCTAGACAACACAATAGCAAACCCTTCATCTCTAGTAAAGGAGAGCAAACCTCCTCCAAGAACCCCAAGAAGGGAACCTCAGCATGACTACTCAAACCCAGGAAACCTATCAGGGATTGGAGGGAGGCTCCAGTTTTTTGCATACTGTTGGCAGTAGTCGGTAACCAATCAGTGGGTCCTCGAGATCGTGACTCACGGATACAAGCTGGAGTTCTCGGTCTTTCCCCAACACTGTTTCCTTCAATTTCCAAAGAATCACAACCATCTGAAGCATCTACAAACCAAAGAGGCTATACGGCACCTTCTGGATACCAGGGCCATAGAGAGAGTCCCACCCTCCACAGGGCGTTTACTCAATCTTCTTTATAGTGCTGAAAAATGGAGACACCAGAGCCATATTGGATCTGAAATGGCTCAACAAACACATAAGAGACAGGAAGTTCCAAATGGAAACCCTCAAATCCATCCTGGCAGCCATACAACAGGGGGATTTCCTGCCGTCAATAGACTTGTCGTAAGCCTACCTTCACATACCTATCCACAGGTCTCACCAAAAGTTTCTGCAATTTGTATATGCCAACCAGCATTACCAGTACCAGGCTCTCCCATTAGGGCTGAAATCCTCACTGAGGGTCTTCACGAAAGTATTAGTGACCTTGGTTGCACACCTCAGGCTGAAAGGGGTACAACTTTTCCCATATTTGGATGACATTTTAATGAAAGCACCATTGTTCCATGATAAAAGGGTTGGAACACTTTCCCTATGAGGAAAGGTCAAAGCGCTTAGGGCTCTTTAGCTTGGAGAAACGACGACTGAGGGGTGACATGATTGAGGTTTATAAGATTATGCATGGGAAAGAGCAGGTAGAGAAAGAGGTACTTTTCTCCCTTTCTCACAATATAAGAACTCGTGGGCACTCAATGAAATTTCTGAGTGGTCGGGTTAGAATGGATAAAAGGAAGTACTTCTTCACCCAAAGAGTGATTAACACATGGAATCCACTGCCACAGGAAGTGGTGGTGGCTACAAGCATGGACGGCTTCAAAAGTGAATTAGATAAGCATATGGAGCAGAGGTCCATCAGTGGCTATTAGCCACAAGGTATAGATAGGGGCTCTGGGGCAAGTGATGCTCTGTCTTCTTGGTGCTTGGGGGGGGTCAACAGTGGGAGGGCTTCTAATGTCCTGGCCCCACTGGTAGACCTCCTGATGGCACCTGGTATTTCTGGCCACTGTGTGACACAGAGTGTTGGACTGGATGGGCCTTTGGCCTGATCCAACATTGGCGTCTCTTATGTTATTATGTTTATTCAGGTGTCACATCTGGCAGTACAGACTCTGAGGGAACACGGCTTCGTGGTTAACCAGGAAAAGAGTCACCTTAATCCCTCCCAATGATTGCTTCACCTGGGGGTAGAGATAGATACGGTACAGGATCGGGTCTTCCTATCTCAGGACAGGGAGTTGAAGGTTTGATCCTTATTGACAAAAGTTCTAAAGAGTCCCAAATTGGACCTGATAATGTTAGTCAAGCTCCTGGGAATGCTGGTATCCTTTCAAGAGATTGTGCTGTGGGCCCGGTTCCACTCCAGACCTCTACAGAGATTCCTGCTTTCATACCAGGCGGTGATAGCGCACAAGAGACACAAGATGTTACAGCTTCCCCCCAAGGTACGCCAACAGCTATCATGGTGGCTAGTACCACACAGATTCAACAATGGATCACCTCTTCGAGATCTCCCAAGACTTGTGATGACAACGGATGCAAGTCGGTAGGCATGGGGAGCACATTCGAGGGGACAGATGGCCCAGAGAGTCTGGTCAGCTGAGGAGGCACAAGAGAGTATCAACTTCCCAGAGCTCAGAGCAATTTGGTTGGGTCTCTTAAGCCTAAGCAAACATCTGACAGGCTAACATGTACTTGTACAGACCGACAATATGACAGCAAAAGCCTATGTAAACCTTCAAGGCAGGACTCGAGTACGCAAACTGCACAATGAGCCGTCCAAGCTGATGACTTGGGCGGAAAGTCACCTGCTGTCACTGAAAGCAACACATGGGGCAGGAAAAGACAATGGGCTGGCAGATTGGCTCAGCAGAAGGAGGATGGACCAGTCAGAGTGGCCGCTCAACAAGGCAGTATTCACTTAGATATGTGATAGATTTGGGGAAGTAAGCATAGACTTGTTTGCGATGGAGTTCAATCGACAAGTGTCAGCGTTCTTTTCCTGAACAAAGAATGTTCAGGCCACAGGAACAGACAAATTAAATTGCGATTGGCCGGTAGGCCTTCTTTATACCTTTCCTCCAATACAAATTCTGCACCAAGTTATCCAGAAAATTCGCCAACAGAAGGCAGAAGTAGTGCTGATAGCTCCCTTTTGGCCACAAAGAGCGTTGTTTCAAGATCTGCAGAGCCTATCGTTGGAGAAGCCATGTCATCTTCCTCTGTGGGAAGACCTTTTGTCACAGGGCACGCCCACGCCCCCACACCCAGAGATGCTCAGACTCACAGCGTGGAGATTGAGCGGGAGATGCTAGTGGGGGTGGGATATCCAGAGAAAGTAGTATCCACCATGCTAGCATTAAGGAAGGCATCTACTAATAGCTCCTATAATGCCACTTGGCAAGTTTTCCACTCATGCTGTGTTGTTCAGGGTATAGAACCCCTTAAGGCTTCAGTTAGGACGACCCTTAGGTTTTTACAGGATGGTCTGGATAAGGGACTCAGTACCAGTTTGCTATGGCGACAGGTATCAGCCATATCAGCCGTTCAGGGAGTCAGGCATGGAAAGTCACTCCTTCATCATGCACA
>NW_015169249.1:94838-97351 GCF_001447785.1 Gekko japonicus | reverse complement strand
CGACTTGGAGTTTGAATACTGTCTTACGGGCTTTATGTAAACACCTGTTCAGACCAATAGCCTCCTGCCCACTCAAGGACCTTTAAGACCTTGTTTTTGGTGGGAATTACATCTGCATGCAGAGTGTCGGAGTTAAGGGCCTTGTCCATCAATAGAGAACTTTGTGTTTTTCATAGGGACAAGATGGTCCTTCGCTTGGACCCAGCTTTCATACCTAAGGTGAATTCGCTCTTTCATAGAGCAGAGGAAGTGGTATTACCGTCTTTCTGCCCAAATCCCAAACATGACAAGGAGAGGGAGTGGCACTGTCTGGATGTCAGATGGGCCCTGAGCTACTATATTGATAGGACTAAGGATTGGAGAAAATTAGAGGCACTCTTTGTGATCTTTAGGGAGTCCTCCCAGGAGGAGGCCAAAGGGATGAAACCACCTGAGGGGGTTGTGGCACACTCCCTAAGGGGGGCTGTGACGACAGTAGCCTATTGTTCATTCCCTACTTTGGAGACCATATGTAGAGTGGCCAGACCACCTGGAAATTGGTCCGCTCATTCACCAAACACTATAGAGTGGATAAGTTAGCTTCAGCAGAAGTGGCCTTCGGCCGTAGGGTGCTTCAACACACTCTGTAAACAACTTTCCTCCTTTGGGGCACTTTGCTCTTTTATGTCCCAAGCATGAGGATTGTCCCATGATCTGAACCACTGGAGAATGGAAGATTTCTTTCACTTACCATGAAGCTTCCTTTCTTTGTGGTTCAGGAGTGGGACGGTCCTGCCCACCCAGTTTGGGCTCGCTTCACTGGTTTACAGAGGAGGTCTTAAAGCATACTGCTAAGTTTAGACCTACAGAGGTGTTTTGTTCAACTGTTCTGGGTTAATCTTAATCAGTTGTTATGTCTCTCCACTTTCAGGGAGAAGTTTCTTTCTTCTAGTACCTTTTGGCGGGAGTAGAGGGCTCGATGATGACTGGGAAGCCTTCAGGGGATAAGCCCCTCCCTGCCTAGATCAAAGCTCAGAGCCAACCCTGCGATGGAAGGAGGAGCTTATCCAAAGCATGAGGACTGTCCCACTCCTGAACCACTGAGAAAGGAAGCTTCATGGTAAGTGAAAGAAACCTTCCATTAACAGATATCATACCTGGATAAAGTTCAGTACCTATGCCTCAGAACCAGTTAACATGCTACATGGAAACATGGAAAGAAATTGCACATGCTTCTGCTTTCAGTTTCTGTTGCAAGTATGATGCATGAAGTGGGACTCCTGGCTGTCCCTCACAGGGAAAGACATGATCCTCAGAAAACTGGACTTCTTTCCTTGCCTTTACATGTTCTACAATTCAGAGCTGCATCATTCAATGAACTTTGCTTTCTGGTTCTCCAGCAACCTAAAAGCAGCTAAATCATAAATTAAACAGAAGCTGGGAAAGCGCGTCATATCCAGCCTATAGGGATCTCTTCAATTGCTAATTTTAAAGGAAAAACAATGGCAATTAGGCTGAATTCTTTTACAGCTGCCTGTTCTAATTTTGTTGAGAAAGGCAGGAAATCAGATGCATGCATGCATGCCATTCACTACCACTAGATATCCTGCATATTTCATATCCTGGTATCAGAGTACATAAGAATTTTGTAAGAAGCAGCATTCAGCAAACTTCCTGTTCAGGGAGCTGCATCTTTTGCAGCACTATCAGCAGATTTCATTTCATGTTACTTTCATCCTTCACTATTTCAGATCATACACACACAGCATACATATAATCTATTTATCTATATATCCCATAAAGGTGTGTTTCCTCCATCTAAAACTGCTGAGTTTAGTAATATCCCCTTTTATTAAAAGGGGACATCATCTACTTATAGTGCTGGAAATGGGAACAGGATTTGATTTGTGTTTGGTGGTGCTTCATCTATAGCTCATTCTGGCATGTAGTTTTGTGTATGAGTCATTAACCATTTGAATACTTGCCTCTCCACCACTCCTTTGCTATGGCAAATCCTTGAGACAATTGATAACAGCAGGGGAATGCTAACAGAGCTCTAATGACTGCTCAAATGCTTGCATTATGCATGGCATAATAAGAGGAAATAAAGCACACAAATTGATGATAAATGCTGCCTTCCTAACATGATAAATACTACAATGGCTCTCAAACTACAGTCATGGAAGGAACCAAAGACTATCAAGACCAAGCCAACACCAGAAGGCTAGATAAATCATCCATCCATCACAGTTCCACAACAGAATCTCATGCAGCACACCACAATGAGGCACCTGAATGAGGAACGTTTCCAGAGGAGAGCAACGAAGATGGTGAGGGGTCTGGAGACCAAGTCCTATGAGGAAATGTTGAAAGAGCTGGGTATGTTTAGCCTGGAAAGGAGTCGATTGAGAGGTGATATGATAACCATCTTCAAGTACTTGAAGGGCTGTCATATAGAGGATGGTATGGAGTTGTTTTCTGTTCCGTTAGAAGGTTGGACCAGAACCAATGGGTTGAAATTAGTTAGAGCGGTT
>NW_015169249.1:89984-94828 GCF_001447785.1 Gekko japonicus | reverse complement strand
CGGTTCATCAGGGAACAGGCTTCCTCGGGAGGTGGTGGGCTCTCCTTCTTTGGAGGTTTTCAAACAGAGGCTAGATGGCCATCTGACAGCAATGCTGACTCTGTGAACTTAGGCAGATCATGAGAGGGAGGGCAGGAAGGGTTGCCTCAGTGCTTAGTTCTTGTGGTCCTTTCTTACATGCCCAGGGAAATGCTGATTGCCACTTTGGCCAGGGATCCTGGAGGTTTTTTTATCATCTTCTGGGCATGGAACAGCAGTCACTGCGGGTGTGGAGGGAGGTATTTGTGAATTTCCTGCCTTGTGCAGGGGGTTGGACTAGATGACCCTGGAGGCCCCTATTCTATGATTCCATGACTCCAGTGACATAATCTGCACAGGATTCTTGCCCCACCTTAAAGACTATCAAATTTTATTCCACATAAGCTTTCATAGACAAGAGCCCACTTCTTCAGATGCAATGAATAGATGCATAATAGGTCTGAATTAAATGTAATTATGTAATCAAATGTAATATTCAAACACAGAGACCATTCACTAATTATACCTGAAATGGATGGCAAGGCTGAGGGTTGGCTATGAAAGCTAACATTTATCGTGAAGTGGGTCAACTCAAAAGAGGTAGATAATGAAAAATCTCTTAATGAATCACAATTCAGTCGTTTCATGATGGAGTGTCCTTCTACTTATGTATTTACTTAATTTATACCCCACTGCCAGATATACAATATTAGGTCTATGGGTTTTTATAACTTTTAGCTAACAAATGTTAAGCTTAAAATTGTTTTTCTGACCAACCAGAAGAGAAGAAGAAGAGATTGGATTTATACCCTAGCCTTCACTTGGAGTCTCAGAGCAGCTTACAAACTCCTTTCCCTTCCCCTCCCCACAACAGACACCCTGTGAGGTAAGCGGGGCTGAGAGAGCTCTGAGAGAACAACTCTGACAAAACTATGGCTTGCCCAAGGTCTTCCAGCAGCTGCAAGTGGAGGAGTGGGGAATCAAACCCGGTTCTCCCAGATTACACGTACTTAACCACTACACCAAACTGGCCATGGAGCCTGCAAAGCAGAAGTTCAGAGTGTAATCTCATATCATGCTGTGAAAATGAAGTGGCAAAGCAGAAGTTCAGAGTGTAATCTCATATCATGCTGCAGGTGGCAAATCTGTGATCTGCATGGTTTCCTCTTGAGGAGACAGAAGATTTTGCAAGAAATAAAAGTGTGAACTTGGCAGCCTGAAATGAACTTACGTAGCTCGGGTGGGGGGAGACTGTAATTCACAGCCTATATGTAAACTTATAAATAAAGCGCCTGCCCAGGTAGGGCCAAGAGGAAATGAAGAAGAGTAAATGAGAGTGTGAGTGGGCTGAAGACCAAGACTAGAAGACAGCAGTGGAGAAGACCACCAGCTGGAAAGTCCATGCATGACCTCTGCCCCAGTGATTGGAAAATTCCATTGTCAGCTTCCTATTGGGGACAAAAAGAATTAACTAAGCCATGTGAAGAGAGACATGTCAGTAAAACAATCAAGGTCTGTGAGTCAAGATCACTTCATCAGATCTCCAGGCCGTGAGACCATGGGACCAGGCCCTGAAACAGTGTGCCCAGATGACCTCACATGGCAAGACTCTCCTGACAGGAAGGCAAAGGTGTAAAGAGAACAATGGCCTATAAAATCTTGAAATGGTGGAGATAATATCCCTTGCAGATCTTCTCTCCTGACTGGTCAACATTGATACTTCAGGCTTGGCCAAGTCCCTTTTGGATTTTTAGCAGAAATCTCCTTTGCCACATTTCATCATTCCGTTCCCATGCCTGGCTACTCCTGGGGCAGGTGAACATATATTTTGGGAAACTGATTTGAAATCCATTGTTATCAATAAAAGCTACAACTTTGTTTTTGAGTACTAGTTTTCTGGTCTCTTTCTTTCCTGGCAAATTTGAGGCTCAGTAACAAGAATCCTATTTCAAGGGTTTCAAGAAGAAAGAGTGGTCAACTTTGCTTTTGATTCCCAGGACTCTTAAAATTTATTTCTAACACCATTCTCCAAAATGGGGACTCAAAACAGCTTAAATCATTCTCCTCTCCTCCATGTTGTCCTTGCAATAACCCTGGGAGGAACGTTAGGCTAATAGTGTGTTATTGACCCAATGTCACCCAGCAAGCTTCCATGGCAGAGTAAGGATTTGAATCCAACTCTTACAGATTTGTTGTTGTTTTTACAGATTCGAGTTCAACACTCTTAACCACTGGAGAACAGTAAGTTTCAGGTCAGCACCAGAGTGTCCTGGGAGTCTGAAATGTCCTCCAACTGGTTTTTGAATATGGTGGTTTTTGAGGTCAGATCTGTGTCCATCTATTCTTTTGAGAATGACCTGTGTCCATTATAGAGAGAAGGGCACTGGTGACACATGATAGCATATATTAAACTGGAGGATGAGCAGGTGAATGAGCCCAAATTGGTATAGCTAATGATACTGGTTCCCATAATAGTACTGTTTTATATGGGGGTAATGTTGCTGAATACAGTTGCATACTGTGTTACCATATGAGTCCTATGCTATGCCACAAACCTGAATGTACAATCTGTCGTCAAATCTGAAGGGATTATGGGTGAAAATGAAGTGACATAAACCAAGAGACCAGACTCTTGGCATCAAGCCATGATGTGAACTTCCTTACATAACAAATAAGCAGCTGTTAGTAGTGATGTAGAGGTTAGAGCGCTGGATTAGAGCCTGGGAGACCCATGTTCAAACATCAACTCTGCCATGGAAGCCCAATGAGTGACCTTGGGACAATCAGTGTCTCTCAGACTAACCAGTCTCATGGGGCTGTTGTGAAGATAAAATGGAGGAGGTGAGAACAATGCTGGAAGCTGCTTTGAGCCCCTACTAGGGAGAAAAGTGGAGTATAAATATTTAAATGAATAAATAAATGAACAAATGCCTACTATAAAGTGTCTATAATTTACCATGCATGGACCAGAAGTGGAGAAATGCTGCACGCTATCAATATGAATCAGTCAGGGTTGTTGTTGTGGCAGAAAAACAAGGCCAAGTCTATGGTACAAAACCATTAACACAACTCCCTGTGTGGCTTCTTCACCATAGCCGGAAGATTCTTCCATAATCAGAGGCATCCTGCCTTTTTAATAGTCATTAAAATTATTTGTAACATCAGGTGTTTCAATGAGACTGAGGTCACTGTGACAGAATTCCCTTGTAATGTATTACATCTGGCTAAATGAAAATGCTTTCATTTATTCAGTTGTTGCAGCAGCTTGGCAACTTCGCCACAGCTTTTGAAAGACTTGGGGACATGGTTCCCTCTGGATTTTTTAAATTCTTCTAAGTGCATACAACATACTAAACAGCAGAAACCCTGCTCCAAAGCAAATGAAGACAAATGTCTGAGCTTTTGTCAACATTAAAAAGAAAATCACGTTTTTGACATTCACTTATGGTTCTTCTATGTTCTCTGAATAGAAAAATCTTTTAGTGTGTCAGAAATCAAAGGTACACAAAAACAGCCTCAGAAATCCAATAGACCCAGCTGAGCTCTGAGCAGGAGCAGGAGACAGAGCTGCTAGAGGGGTGAGTGTTTTTTTACTTGCTTTCAGCTGAGGGGATTCAGCTGAGGATATTGTGTGGGAGGGCTGTGTTTGGGAGTGTGTGAAAGCGATTAGAGTTGCTGCAGAGTCCTGGCTGCTTGAGAGAGGGAGAGGAAGGGGCATTGTTTGACTATGATTGACTGTAATTGAGAGGGAGAGGAAGGGGCATTGTTTGCCTGTGATTGAGTGCCTGGGTGAATTTGAATAGCTGCTGCCCCGCCCTCTGCTGGGGGAGGCCTCTATTTAAGGAAGCACCTTGCCAAAGGCAGAGCAGACCCAGCTGAGCTCTGAGCAGGAGACAGAGCAGCTAGAGGGGTGAGTGTTTTTTTTTACTTGCTTTCAGCTGAGGATATTGTGTGGGAGGACTGTGTTTGGGAGTGTGTGAAAGCGATTAGAGTTCTTGCAGAGTCCTGGCTACTTGAGAGAGGGAGAGGAAGGGGCATTGTTAGACTGTGATTGACTGTAATTCAGTATTTAAGAAAGCACCTTTCCAGAGGCATGAGCAAAAGGGTGAGCTAAAGGGCTCTTTGCCTGTGGCTCTTAGCATAGGGACTCTTAGCCTAGGGGTACTGTAAGAAGCCCAAGAAGAGCCAGAAAGCCAAGGTGTTAGGCTCCTTGTCTTCCCAGTAAAGTAAGTTGACTTCGGTAAGGAAAACCACATAAATACAAAGGGTTTTTAAAGGGGGGTCATATTTACTAATTTTAAAATAATTATGAAGCCAGAATGCCAGCAGGGGGTTGGGAGCTATCCAGTGTTCATGTCACATGTATGACTATCTGCCCACTGGACAGAAGTCTTAGGTGTGTGCTCGGTGCAAGGAGCTCCTGGTTCTTTTTAAAATAATTATGAAGCCAGAATGCCAGCAGGGGGTTGGGAGCTATCCAGTGTTCATGTCACATGTATGACTATCTGCCCACTGGACAGAAGTCTTAGGTGTGTGCTCGGTGCAAGGAGCTCCTGGTTCTCAGGGAACATGTTTGCTCCCTTGAGGCCAAGGTGGCTGACCTGGAGAAGCAGAGACAGTCAGGCGCACAGAAAAGACTCTCGGGGACTTGTTAGATATGTCCCACTATGGATTGGGCAGCCCCGCCGCTGTCAGGGAGCATGAGGGTCACGGAGAAACAGGGCACCGTGCTGAGGATAAGGGGAATGTGCCCTCAGAAGGGACCTCTTCCCCAGCTGGTGAGTGGGTATCCTTTCGCACCAAGGAACTATCCCTGGGCAGGGTGG
>NW_015169249.1:72746-84384 GCF_001447785.1 Gekko japonicus | reverse complement strand
CACATTGATGGGGTCTGAACTGGCAGAGACTGAACAAGAGAGAGATCTTACTGAAAATGTCGAGACAGTGTGTGACTGCAATAAAAAAGGCCAATGCTATGCTGGGGATTATTAGGAAGGGTATTGAAAACAGATCCGCCAATATCATAATGCCCCTATATAAATCAATGGTGCAACCTCATTTGGAATACTGTGTGCAGTTTTGATCACCACACCTTAAAAAGGATATTATAGCTTTGGGAAAAGTGCAGAAAAGGGCAACTCGAATGATAAAAGGGTTGGAACACTTTCCCTATGAGGAAAGGTTAAAGCGCTTAGGGCTCTTTAGCTTGAAGAAACAGTGACTGAGGGGTGACATGATTGAGGTTTATAAAATTATGCATGGGATAGAGCAGGTAGAGAAGGAGGTAGTTTTCTCCCTTTCTCACAATACAAGAACTCGTGGGCACTCCATGAAATTGCTGAGCATTATGGTTAGAATGGATAAAAGGAAGTACTTCTTTACCCAAAGAGTGATTAACATATATGGAATTCACTGCCACAGGAAGTGGTGGCGGCTACAATCATGAACGGCTTCAAAAGGGAATTAGATAAGCATATGGAGCAGAGGTCCATCAGTGGCTATTAGCCACAAGGTATAGATAGGGACTCTGGGGAAGTGATGCTCTGTCATCTTGGTGCTTGGGGGGCGGTCAACAGTGGGAGGGCATCTAATGTCCTGGCCCCACTGGTGGACCTCCTGATGGCACTGGTATTTTTGGCTACTGTGTGACATAGTGTTAGAGTGGATGGGCCTTTGACCTGATCCAACATTGGCGTCTCTTATGTTCTTATGTTCATACTAAAAATGAAAAAAAGGGGGGAGGGAGATTTTGTTCCTTTTGTAGATTATTATTTTGACAGAAGTGATAAAAACATCACTGCATTAAACAAAATTGCACCCAACGTCTTACGCCTCTCCTCTAATATTATAAAATAGTAATCAATAATACCAAACACATACACAAACACATGAAATCATTGGTCTGTCAGGGTCATCACTGTGTACTTTGAATGGTGGTGGCTCTCCAGAGTCTCAGGTTGAGGTCTTTCTCATCACTTACCACCTCAGCCTTTTAGCTGGAGATGCTGAGGAGGGAACCTGGGACTATGTCAAGCAGGTGCTTTACCACTGATCCATGGTCCTTCCCACAGACCAAGAAAACCATGGCATTGGTTCTCAGTCCAGTTACCTTTATTGGCACGTAACCCTTGCAAACCCATATACAAAAACAACACAACAGCAACAACCACAGCATTGAATAATACTTGCAAAATACAGAAACAAGGAGTTACCAAGTAAGTATACCCATCAATTAAATAAAGGGCAAATAGAAATGGCACCAAAAAGAAATTTAGCAACAGTTTCTGTTATCTCAAGGTTTGGATTATCAAGAAGAATAAGGATCTTTAAGCAATCAGGATATTCTTCTAATTGAGACAAAATAAAATTCAGAAATTTCAGTTGTAGTGCATGGTAGAAGGGGCACTGCAACAAGACATGGGAAATCGTTTCAATATTATCATTTGTGCATGGACAACATCTGTCAGAAAAGGGCACACCCTGAAAGCAGCCAGATAATAAGGCCGAAGGTAATACATTGAATCTCGCCAAAGAGAGGGCTCTACGGAGTTTGGGGGTGCGAAGTTGGTACAGGTAAGAGGCAGGTTGGCTGACTTTAGGAGATATTCCAAAATACAGGGGTGAACAGGTTTTATTAGCAGCATTATACCGTGAATGTAGCTCAGAACAAAGTAGATTGGCTCTTATAATTGAAAAAGCCTCAGATTCGGAAGTAAGGAGTAAGGAATCTAAGGTGATATCCAGAGATCTAATTTTGGATTCTATATAGATAATCCAGTTAGAGTCATTAGATTCCAGTAGAAGCTGATAGTTGTAACTAGAAGGGTCCGAATTGAAAAGAAGGCGAAGCCAATACTTAATTGTAATTAGCCATGCTTTAATTATCAACATGTTCATGGCCTTGGTTATCCTACAATAACTTTAGCTTTCAGTCTCCTTAAGCTCCTCTATCAAGGTAGCCCAAATATTTATTGCCTTTCTCTATTATGAGGAGAAAAACTGGTAAAGAGTCAATATTGCACCACATTTGTGAAAGAAGACAGAAAAGAAGAGTTGTATCCAGGTATCACATTACCATGAAAAATGTTCATAAATCTAGCTTGTTGCCTAGTTCATTAGCATGCATCACTCATTCCTCCTCCAGACAGGAACTGTAATCAAATGCCACTGCTGGATAGCCATAACATATGAATGAGGGCATGCGGTTAACAGTACTTAGTTACTGTTAACTTCCTCAGTACAGTTAACTCTTCCTCCAACTAGGGTTTTAAACCTAGATTAAACCCTAGTCTACAAACCCAATTTCTAAAGTGAAATGAACTCCCATTAATTCAGATGCCTACATGTGTATGTCATGGGTAACCCAACATAGGCTCCTTTCACATTACTGTTCTAAACCCAGTGTTATCTGTTGTTGCCCCATTCCAAGTAAAGAAAGACAGGGACAAGGGTTTCATACAGTGAATTTTATTCCATCAATGAGCCATTTCTGAAGCAATCTAGCCATTTCAAACAGTGCCATGCTTTCCCCCCAGCCCTTTTTGCCGCACAATCTTCCTTGAACTTTTTTTTTAATGTTCTGAGTGCTATAATGTGAGACCAATATAGCACTTCTCAATGTATCTCAATGGTGCCATTGTAGCACTGAAATGCTATATTTGTCGATTGCTTAGAACATTCCAAAAAAAGTTCAAGGAAGATCATGCAGCACAGAAGGACGGTGGGGGAGGGAAGTATGGCATTATTGGAAGTGCTGCAGACATTTTAAACAGCACACTACTGTGATTCAGAAGTTCAAAGAGGTGAAAATGGAAGAAAGCAGTTTACCTCAAGAACTGCTCAACCATGCTCTGCTAGTCCTTTCTGCCCTAAATTCACAGGATCTGCCTAAGTTTGCAGGATCAGCATTGCTGTCAGATGGTCATCTAGGCTCTGTTTAAAAACCTCCAAAGAAGGAGAGTCTACCATCTCCTGAGGAAGCCTGTTCCACTGAGGAACTGCTCTAACTGCCAGGAACTCTAACTGTTCTTCCTAATGGTTAGCTGAAAACTCTTCTGATTTAATTTCAACCTGTTGTTTTTGGCCCAACCTTCTGAGGCAACAGAAAACAACTCCGCACTATCCTGTGTATGACAGCCCTTCAAGTACTTGAAGATGGTTATCATATCACCTCTCAGTTGTCTCCAGAACCTTCAGCCTTTCCTCATAGGACTTGGTCTCCAGACCCCTCACCATCTTTGTTGCCTTCCTATGGACACATTCCACCCTGTCTGTATCCTTCTTAAATTGTGGTGCCCAAAACTGAACCAGAGCATAGTAAAGCCATACTATCACTTCACATGATCTGCATATTATACTTATGTTGATATAGCCCAAAATTGCATTTGCCTTTTTAGCTAACGCACCACACTGCTGACTCATGTTCAGTGTATGGTCCACTAAGACCCTTAGATCCTTTTCACACATACAAGTCTCCCCCATCCTATAATTATGCATTTGATTTCTCCTACCTAAATGCAGAACTTTACATTTATCCGTGTTAAAATTAATTTTATTTTAGCCCATTTTTCCAGCCTGTCAAGATAATCCTGTATCCTGACTCTGTCTGGTTGTGTCTGAAGTGACACAAATAAATCTGTTATCAACCGGTTACCAAAAGGGATGACAAAGGCTGTCTGACAGGGGCCTTAGTGTTTAACCATGATTTTCAATGAAGGGAGACTCTCTTGGAAGAATGGAGAAGTGAGCAAGAGATGTGTGTGCATGATTTCGGCAACAAAGCAGATTCATTAAGATTTTTCCTTTTTTGTGATTACATGTGACATCTGAATGCAGCTGAGGGAGTAATGACAAAAATATTTTTCCAAGCATGAAAATTATGTAAAAAAATTGTAACAACAAAGCAAAGTAAAACTGGGCACAAACCAGCCAAAGGGGAAGGCAAACAGAATTAATGATGTGGAACCTAATGTCACTTCCTGAAGCCATCTGAAATAAATATTTTACTGTTCTGCAAAAAGGCCTCAAAGATGGAACCACATAGATTGATTGGGGGAGGCAATCCCTAAATTCTACAATATCCACTGAGAAAGGCCTGGTCTTAGGAGAAGGCAATCCTGCCTTCGTGCCTGGAGCAGGGCCACTCCCGCTGATAACAAATGTCAGGATATGCATATGGAAGGTCACACTGCTGGAGGTACATTGGATCCATACCTTGTATGGCTTTAGAGGCTAAAACCAGGACCTTGAATTGGGCCCAGAAACATATTGGCAACTAGTATAGCTGTAATAGATACAACATGAAAGGCGGCTTCCCCCTACTACAACATTCTTATACATGCCAGTCTGCTAGCACTGTTCCATAAAATTTAATGGGAGCCATTGAGAACAGAGTCTGTGACTATTAGCCTTGCCCTGCCCTTGATTTCTTACCTTGATCTCGCTAGAGTTAAACTAGACTGTAACAAATAGATGGAACCTGGGAACTGGGAACAAGGCAGCTTATAGCTAAAAATCAGAATAACATGTAGAAAATTATTCCTTTTTATCTAAAGTGAAAATAATTGCTGGCACATTCAGTGTATGGTAAGAGAAGCTTGTTTCAAAACGTATCTGCTATCTTCATAATACTTTCTAAAAAAGAAATACCACTGGACTCAGTCAGACTAACATGAAATGAGTGGTTTGATTGAGTACTATGCTGAGACATGTCTAAATGAATATATTGCAGAAAGGAATGGTCCAGAAACTCATATGTGCAAGGGCATTCTTTCATTTTCTCCCTTATAAAAGGGAAATGTTACTTGTATTATGGTCACGAGTAGTTTTCCCTCAAGATCAAGATAGGAAGCCAATATGCACACAATGGATCATGGTCACTGATTACAGCAAATATAGGGAAGAAGCTAATGTTGCAAAATGGCTGTTCTTTCAACTGCTGTTCCAGTCTAATTTTCTGTAATTTATGTAAAAAGATAATTATGTAAAAGACAATTCTGCTATTAATTGCCCAAAGAACTAAAAGCTAGAGATGTTGCAGGCTAATAAACAAATGGTAGAAAATATGCATATTAATGGCCTTTTGAAAGAATTTGTTTTCCCAGAAGGAATCAGAATTCCCTTTGCTTCTCTTTCATCAATAAACTGAAGGCTTCAAGCCCATTTAGAAATACATTTTCTGAATTAGTTTGTTTTCTGCTCCTAAAAATAAAATTCTGAAAATGAGAGAATTCTCAGATACCAATTCATAACTAATGTTGCTCAATGAAAATGCTTAGTGATGAGAAGGGAAACTTATCCTTAAATGAAAAGTGAATAATGTTATCACTTACCTAAATCCTAACACTCGGATTTCCTTGAAACCTGCAAGTTTCTCAAATATCTTTTGCATCTATTAAACAGAAAGGAAAAGAAAGGAAAAAGTAGACTATATGTTAATTCTTCCACAGAAACTAAGAGACATTAGCTAAATAAGTAGTTGCTCCCAGCAGACTCTATAGTAGTATTTGTAAAACAACTGTTTGTAATCCAGAGAGAATTCATGGAATTTGTTTCAGTTGTGTGGTTACTGGAGACTTTAGCATTTAATCTTGGACATAAATACATATCTGGATTAATGGACCAAGCAAGGTCCACGCTACAGCTTTTGTCACCAAGTACTGGTAACAATGTTATGAAGGGCATCATTTAAGATAGGCTTCAGTTTCCAAGGGCAAGATTCACTACAGAAATTGAGAGGTATTAATGCAGGGACCTAGCAACCCTATTCTAAATATGTACAGAAGCCTTTCCCTCACTATTAAGCTTGTATTCACAAATTATGTTTGTTCGTGTCAATGACCCTACACGCATACATGTGGAACAATAATCCTTAGCTGTGAGAACATCACTTTAATACATGAATATTCAGGAACAAATTCAGGTTTGCTGTCACATGTGTAATAGGATCTAAGTAACCACAGCCACACCTCAAGTCTTGGGACCTGAGCTTCATGGTGAACAGAGGTGTGTTCATGAAAGGCATTCCTTTAACTAAAATGTTTATCTCCTATCTTCACCAGAGGAGGCGTGCAATCAGGTCCCTGTAAAAGAAATTAGTCACTGACTTGAAGCCAAACATATGATTAAGCTGCATCTTGTTAGCTTTGTGCATCATCTACAACTTAATATGGCTAAAAATATCTATTATGGAATAGTCGCACCATTTTATACACTTTTTGTGTTCGACAGGCTGTTTCTAGCAGCCAGCTGCCTAATGAATTATATATATGCATTAAGAGACAAGAAGAGCAATCATAAAAACCCTTTCCTGAGAGTAAGCCCCGCAGAAAAGACCTGAGTAGGACTGCTCAGTACCAACCTAAGCAGAGTCACAGCCTTCTAAGCCCATTGACTGAAAGAGATTTAGATGAGTGTAACTCTGCTTAGGAGGGTACTGTAGGAAATGCTGGAGAACTGTTGGATCTCACAGAAATGATAAAAGCTCACCAGTCAACGAGCCTAATGGGCCTCTTATAAGTCCACTGACTTTTAATGTGGCGTAATGATCCATTTTAGCACATTTGCTCAGAGTGCTACCATCGCCATTACTATCTAATTAGCTAGTCTGGTCCCGGGCACAAAAAGAATAAGCAGAATGCATTGTTAAGCACTTTGCACACAGCCCAATCCACCGAATAAAAGCCGTGCTGAAGGAACAGACTCATTGGATCTAAATGGCGATTGCATAACAAAAAGTGCCATGCAACTGAGGTTGATGGGATGTGACAAAAAGCAGGGAATTGTGCAGGTAATATAAAAGGCACATGGAACAGGGCCACCAATGATGACCATAAAATATGGGCAGGTTCAAACAGGTTCTTTAGTTACACCAATTCAAGATCACTCATAGGTTTTAGTGTGGAAATCAGCATTTTGAACTGAGTCCAGAAATGAAAAGGCAGAGGGTAAAGTCTCATTTTCATTGAACCCTCTTCAAATGTAGAGTGCATTGCAACAACCTAGCTGTCACCGGAGAGCTTTGACAGGATTTAGGGCTGGATCCTACTAGCCTGATTCCCTTCTTCACCCTTTGTCTGCATCAGTCCCATGAATCTTGGCTTAGGATTTATGGTAGTCAAAAGCTCTCCCACCCCCATGCACTTGCCTCAAGGGGCAGGGCTCACTGAATCATCCCTCCAGGCTGGCCACAAACACCAGTCTGCTTTCTACAAGTTGTTTATTCCCAAAACCTCACTAAGCTGAACAGTTCCCATGGTTACAGCACCCAAAACTGCCTCTTTCCCCCCCTACTTCTGGGGCAGCCCTGCCCATTATCAACGTCCTCTTTAGTTGAAGAACTTTTTCAGCATTTCCACCAGCTTGGCTGTATGACGCTGCTGCTTCTCCCTCCCTTTGTCAGTTACAGCCCTCTTATTCACAGTCTCAGACTCTTTTAGCTGGCTTGACCTTGGCACTGCTTCTGTACTCCTCCCATGCAGCCTTTTCCTGCCCTGACCCAGAACCTAGCGGCCTGACCTGGGTTCCTCCCTGGGGTGGCCACTGAACTGCTCTGCCCCCGCCTAGGCCCAAGAACCTGTCATGCCACCAGCTCCACAGGCATCCAGAGCGACACACCCACACCAACTGCCCATCTAGACATTGGGCACCCCCCCCAGGCCTGCAGCACTGGCTCTGCCCCTCCGGCCTCCACTGGCTGGCTGCCCATTGCACCAGCCAAGGGAAGGCTCATCATGACTGCTTTTACCTTTGTCCAGAGCACCACTGGGCCCAGCTCAGGCTTCCCCTACAGAGTGCCATCCTAAGCAGAGTTAAACCTAAGTCCAGGTCGAGTAGTAATTCCTGAACAAAACAAAATTGGCAAACTTCCGATCCTTGTTCTTGGCACACATTAACTGCAGCAGCCTTGTGGAGAGAAAGGCCAATTAAGATGGTTACTTTACTCCCCACAACGCCAAGCAATCTTGGAAGAGATGGTAAAGAAGACACACAGCCTCACTAAGAATAATAAGATCTGCCCACTGTTCTTTCTGCATCAAGGGGGGGGCAGTTACAACTTTATGTTCGAACCGAATCCCCCACTCTGTTCACTAGATACTGTCTCGGAAGGGAGAAGAGACGTCTATGCACAAAGACCAGATCCATGAACAATTTCACTGGTGAATGCCTCATTTTGAAATAATAGCTAGAACAATTTCAAAGTTGTCAGAAGCAGTGTCAGCAAGTTTTTATACACACACACATACTTTACTGCTGTCTGGAATTTTACTTAAAGCACATAACATGATCCAAACTATTGTTGTTAGGTAATCGATTTATAAGCTGTCAGAAATCAATAGAGTACCACTGTAAGGAAAGGTTGTCAGTAACTTTCCACAAGAATGTGTGCTGTATTTTAGGAAAAGATTATCTGTAATCTCCTTCAACACTCTCTAGGCAAACATTGCCTTTTGCAATCGATTAAGAATTCCAAAAGGCAATGAACCCCCCCACCCCCAAAAGCAACTTCTGGCAGCACCCCTCCCCATCCCTTTCTCATATTGACTTTTGCTTAATTTTCAACTAAGTAATCCTCCCTGTCATTAATTGCTGACTGTTAAATAGCTAATGAAGCGAGCACTTAGCCTTAATAATGATATAAATACTCCACCTCTGCTCCAACTCTGTGAAGAAACATGATAATGCCCAACCAAACAGCTAGAGGAGAATGTGTATGGCCCCCCTCCCCCCCAGTCTTCTGGCTGCTTCCTTTGAAATGGAGTTCACACAGCAGTGGTTAATTTTGTTCAATGTTCATATTTAAATTGCTCATTAGGTTTATTGTAGGAATGAAATGACTACAAAGCACTGTCCATTAATTTCTGATTAGGCTCAAATGACTTTCTCTAATGGTGTGTAGTATGGCTCATGCTGTCTGCTGACTGGGTATCTTTGCAGTCTGTCTTTTGCTGCTGAAGGGATCTGAGCAATGCTTGTTAGTCAAGTGAGTGAACAGATGTCAGGAGATACATCTAGCTAAGACCCGATTTGAACATTAACAAGGATGGAGGCAGCACACCGAGATGAGCCTCTGAGAAGGATGTACCATCATAGAATGCTCTTGGGAAATTCTGCATAGTTCAGTATGCAGTACAGTCTCATAAAGCCCTATTCCTAGATATTTGAATAGAGGACTTTCTTTAGGACACATTTTCTGGTAAACGTTGAACAGATAGCTTTTAGCTGATGCACAGCTACCAAACGAAACCTGCAATATGGCAGTGACAGGTGGAAAAGCCTGGCTCTCCTCAACCCATGATGAACCTCAGATCGTTTCTGTGATCACCCTGCTCCATATAAGCAGGAGTCAAAGAAATGTGTTCTGGTTTCACTATCAAGTACATTACCTCACAGTACTCCCTCTTCCTTCTGTGTCTTAATGGTAATAGCAAGATCTGCACTTTATACCCTTAGTGCATGTTGCCCTGCAAGGAGCTTATAATGCTCTTATGGACTTATGACTAAATAAGTAGACTGTGCAATAAGTGTGCCAAAGGAAATGGAATGTGCGGTGACCACGAGCTGATGCCAACTACCTGGACGGTGAACACACACACAGATGAGGGAAGCCTCCCCCTGAGATGATGTACCAGACCAAGGATGGATCCATGGCTTACCTGCCACCTCTCATCTGCAACACAGCAGAGATGAGCCAAGCACCCTGGTCGTGAACAGCACACAGAAGCCAGTAAAAGCATGCTGTAGAGGAATGCCATGTAATGCAAGGAAACATGAACATCTCCACAGAGACTCCATGAACAGAAACCTCTGTCAGCACACAGGCACACCTCCCCCCCTTCACCAGATGCTGCATGTATGCTGCCCAGTATAACAAAAGAACTGCTTGCATAAAGGGATTAGCCGACTGACATGTACCTGCCAAGCCCATCACCCAGAGCGATCATCAGGCCATCAAGACCAACGACACTGGCCGCTTCTGCTATTGTCTTCTAAAGGTGCCACTGTTAGTAGTAATGGAATCAATATTGCCCAACCATTAAGCTCCCATCCTCCTGAAACCAGTTTTTGTTTAAACAACTTCCTGGGGATGTGACAAGGGGAAGTGGCCAGGGAAGCCCACCCCCAAGTCCAAATAATGTATAAAAAGAGCAGGATCTGCCATGCTCTCTCTCTCTCTACTTGACCGCATCCTACCTTGCTGACTCTTGGTTTAAGTGCTACCCAGAGTCTCTCCATGTGTTCTGCCTGTTCAGAATATGACCCTTTCCCCCCTTTTAGTCTCCATTATTTTTCCGCTGTAAGGATCGCTTCATCACATCAGGACAGGTCAGTATTGGCCAGCCAATGAACTCCTGCTAATGCTAATGTCTCTGTACCTTTTCAGTCTATTTTTCTTAGTTCTGTGTTGTTGAGTGTGTGCTTGAGATTCATTTGAATATGTGCTAATCCTTTAGTAAAGAAACCATTTCACCAAGATCTGGTCTCTGCATCTATTTCTGGGATTACTGGAATAAGTGGGACTCCTGTATACAAAGGTTATTGTTCCCTATTTGCCAATTGCCATTTATTATATTTAAATTCCCCATCTTTATTAATAAATTAAGGCAATTTGGCTAACATGCAGGTCTGCACAGCTGATGCCCCAAAAGCTGAACATAGCCATATACCAAGGTATTTGCCAATCCATGGACAAGCATTTGCCAGCCCACAGACCCAGTCTACCAGATGTGCAGGTGAACCTATGATAGGACAGTGGTCTATATTTAGCTTGATGCAAACAAAAGCTAGCCATTTTGGCATGTCACAACATGGAAAGTCAGGAGAAATGGAATTCTATGGTTTGAACAATAGAATTTCTAAACCATGGAGCCACATGACAAAAAGGAAAATAGTAATGCAGAAAGTAATACCAGTACTATTGCAGACCCTATTGATAGCCAGAGTGTTCCCGTGTATAGAGGAAAACACATATCAATTCCTGTTAGTGGCTATCAGGTAACCTGAGACAGGTCACTATCTAAGTTGCAGTGCCTCCCATAATAATGCTGCTGTGACATCATCAAACATTTGTCCCACAATATAGTGCTACCAAGTATGGTGCTCTTTATAGAGCTGCCTTGTCTTATTGATTTGGATTTGGGGTACCAATTTGACAGTGTGATGAAGCTTTAAGAAAGCATCATCAAGGTTGAAATAGCTGACCTAATGAAACTTAAGATGTCCCAGTGATTTCAGTGCAGGAGACTTAAGCACTCCTCTGCTGGGTTATGCTTTGCTATATTTATCTAAAATATCATTTGCTATACCAATGCATGTTTGGGTGTGGCCTGGCAAACAGAAGCAATGTTTCCTATTGATCCAATGCACTGCAACATGAGTGTATTATTCCGTGAACAAATTTTTATTTCTATTAGGTGAATTGCTCTTACTTGAAGCTGAAATTTGGCAGCTAGCTTCTGGTATTGAGGGGAGGTAGGATCACTCAGTTCTGGGGTGTATTCCTGGTTGATAAGGGTG